>NC_134415.1:115509930-115768461 GCF_030867145.1 Opisthocomus hoazin | reverse complement strand
CAAGATCTAATGAACCAAAGCACAGAAATTAGGCTACAGCCACGGAACAACCCGGGAAACCTGACAATAATGTTTTGCCTCTGTTATGGGGCCTTGAAGATCATTTCTTTATTTATTTTTAATGTGTGAGCTTTCATGGGATTGCAGAATCATAGAATCATAGAATCATAGAATGGTAGGGGTTGGAAGGGAATTTATACATCACCCAAATCCACCCCCCCTGCCATGGGCAGGGACACCTTCCACTAGACCAGGTTGCTCAAAGCCCTGTCCAACCTGGCCTTGAACACTTTCAGGGAGGGGGTATCCACAACTTCTCCAGGCAACCCGTTCCAGGTCCAAATTCTTTTTCTCAGGGCTGCTCTCAATCCATCCTCCGCCCAGCCTGTATCTGTGCTTGGGATTACCCCCGTCCATGCGCAGGACCTTCTGTTTGGCCTTATTGAGCTTCATGAGGTTTGCACAGGCCCACCTCTCAAGTCTGCCAAGGTCCCTCTGGATGACGTCCCTTCCCTCCAGCATGTCGATCTCACCACACAGCTTGTTGTCACCAGCAGACTTGCTGAGGGTGCACTCAATCCCACTGTCCATGTCACTGACAAAGATGCTGAACAGTTCTGGTCCCAGTATCAACTCTGTGGAACGCCACTCGTCACTGGTCTCCATTTGGACATCGAGCCATTGACTGCAACTCTTTGAGTGCGACCATCCAGCCAATTGCTTATCCACCAAGTGGTCCATCCATCAAATCCATGTCTCTCCAATTTAGAGACAAAGATGTCATGCACGACAGTGTCAAATGCTTTGCACCACTCTGGATAGATGACATTGGTTTCTCTTCCCTTATCCACCAACGCAGTAACCCCATTGTAGAAGGCCACCAAATTTGTCAGGCACGACTTGCCCTCAGTGAAGCCATGTTGGCTGTCACCAATGACCTCCTTATTTTCCAGGCGCCTTAGCATAGTTTCCAAGAGGATCTTCTCCATGATCTTGCTGGGCACAGAAGTGAGACTGACTGGCCTGTAGTTCCCCAGGTCTTCCTTCTTTCCCTTTTTAAAAATGAACTTTGTACGATGTGTTCCTCTCTCCGAGGTGATTTAAATCTTAGCAGGTGTTTCCCTTTAATAAAGTGGTATTGAAATCTCCTCAAGTCACTTTGTAAAGTTTCTGGTTACAGATTTTTAGGGACTGTGAACATTATGTTCCTGTGTCATCTCGTCTGAACAGGATGTTTGATAAATCACAAGTGCAACTTTCTGCCTTTCTAATTTTTCCTGAAGCCTAATGGAAGATTGCAGAAGTCCCTGAAAGGTTGCAGGCAGCGGGGAGAAGCGAGGCACTTCCTGGGCAGAGCAAACAGAGGAGACTCAAGCACTCCCACTGCACCTCGATGCAAAGTGGTCTTCCGCAGGGCACAGCATTCCCAGTGTCATTTCTGACCGGCACCAGCTGTGGTCAATGCAGAGGACAAGGGTTACACACCTGAATCGTGTGCTTAAAGTTGCACAGATGCTTAAGGATTTGCTGTGTCAGGACCTCTCTCATGGCTAACAGTGCCATGTGTCCTTCAGTGAAAGTGCCAGTTCAGAAAAGTCCTGCCCAAGCCCGAGCCGTGGTGTCCTGTCCACCTCCTCTGTCAGAGGTTGTCTGCTTGGTTACACCAACCCAACATTTGTGTGATCACGCTGTAAGTCAGGTCTCTATCTAGTTCTTCACAAGTGCTTTTAGGGCTGGCATCACCTCACAGACGTGGGCTGTGCAAAAGACAGACATCCCTTAATACAGCCACCTAAACCCAGTGTACGCTCAGACTTCAGCTCCTCGTCTCCAGTCAATGGTGAGAAGCAGCACTTCTGAAGAGAGATTCAGCCCTGTGCCTTTGGGTGATTCAACCTCCGGAGATGCCTGATTCTCTCCACCAATACAGAATCATAGAATCATAGAAAGTTTTGGGTTGGAAGGGACCCCTAGAGGTCATCTAGTCCAACCCCCCCGCAGCGAGCAGGGACACCACTAACTAGATCAGGTTGCTCAGAGCCTTGTCCAACCTGGTCTTGAATGTTTCCAGGGATGGGGCCTCCACTACCTCTCTGGGCAACCCGTTCCAGTGTTTTACCACCCTCATTGTAAAGAATTTCTTCCTTATATGTAGCCTAAACCTACCCTGTTTTAGTTTAAAACCATTACCCCTCGTCCTGTCACTGCTGTCTCTACTAAAAAGATTGTCCCCATCTTTCCTATAGGCTCCCTTTAAGTACTGAAAGGCTGCGATCAGGTCTCCGCGCAGCCTTCTCTTCTCCAGGCTGAACAAGCCCAACTCTCTCAGCCTGTCCTCATAAGAGAGGTGCTTCAGCCCTCGGATCATTTTTGTAGCCCTCCTTTGGACCTATATCCAGCATGATTGGTGTACACTGATATCGGACCAAGGCTGGGTGAGATAACGTCCACTCAGACAGTTTTGGAGAGGAAACAGTGGATGGAGGTGCACCCTGTAAAAGGCTGTGAGCCATACAGTCTGATATTGGTATAACTTCTCCTTTAGGTGTTGTCATGAGGACAACCACGGTCAGCTTTGATGGCACAAATCTCAGCTGGAGCTCTACAGCTACAGAAGATCCCGACTGCAGCAGAAAGTGGCCTGCAGCCTGTGACTGGGAAAGAGGGCCTCTGGCACTAATGCAGCCCGGTCACGTTGTGTGGTGCAGAAGGTGGATGTCTTGCTGTGCTCTGCAGGGTTCTGCCTCTGGGTCCCTCTCCTTTAGATGAAGGTACCCAAGAATAGGAGTGTCTTTTCAGCAGAAGATGCCCCAATACTCACAAATGGTTCCACATCAGAACAAGGGACAACATTTTGAAATTTCACAAGAAAAAAAAAAGCACAAAATATTGTATTTGGGATTGGTGGAAAAAATATATTCTAAATATATCCCATAAAACTCTATATTGCAGGAAAAATGCTACATACTTAACAGGAAATATGTGTATGCTATTAAAATGAACATTTCTGTCTAGTAGTCTAGATTGCAGTCTAGTATCCTAATGCATTGATAAAGTTGCAATGAAGTGTTTTGGCTTCTCTTCATTGAAAATATTAGAGAAATTGATTTGTTCCCATAAAGTATTGCTTCAATTAAACAGCATTTTTCATTGCAAACTGGTTCTTGAAGAATTTTGAGGCAGCTCTAGTTATGACAAGAAGGGCGTATGGATTACAGATGCTGCTGCTGGTCTGAATTTGTCTCCTATATAAACATATTTCCTGTACCATGCTGCATTTGAAATAAATCTTTTTTTCCCAACATAAAATAAGGGAGAAAAAAAATCAGATTAAGAGAGATGATTTTAATGCTAGAACTGTTAGAAAATAGATTGATGTGTTGTCAGAGTGAAAAAGAGACCCAGAGAGTGAAAACTAGGGCTGAAAATGCCAGACTTAAAATAAATCTAGCCAGGCAAGTTGAATTTCAAATTGATCCATAATGCTACAGTGACACTCTGAGCAATAATTAAGCTCTCTATTGTTTGCACTCAACGAAGAATCTTTTAATATCCTGCAATTTATCATTCTAAAACTAAATAGCAATATAATTCTCTCCATTCTAAACAGAGCTGTAATTGTTAAAGAAATGGTAAAATGCGTCAGTAATTCGCTCCAAACTGCCAGCATCGTTATTCTTGGGACATAGTTTGGTAATTTGTTGATGAGCTATTGAGATTACTTCATAAAGAGGCAAAACCTGAAGGATTACTAAACAGCGAGCAGAACAGAGACCCTCAGGGCTCCCGACGGGGAGGTTTGGGGTCTCTTTGCCCCATCCCCTTTGGACATAGGGTGTGTCAGGGTCAAGGGCTGCTCCTGGCTACGCTGGCAGATGACTGTGTTTACTTTAGTGGGGTTACCCCAGGCACGTGCTGGTGTAGACAGCAGCAGAACCGGGCCCTTGCAGCAGCACGCCGACTGGCTGCACGCTGCTCACCGCTCATGCTTAGTGCTGCTGGGAGCTTGCTACCCAGACTGTGCAGGCGAGATCGGTGGCTCTCCATCGTGCTGAGGCAGCTGCCGGGGTGGAGTCACCCTCGCCCAGCTTTAGACACTGAAAGTTTAAGGTTTTAAATTTTAAGTCTGCCCCAAAGCTCTACAAATTTCTTAGGTCCAACATAAAGCTACAGCACTTCTTCAGAGAAGCAGATACTGAAGTTAAACAGCTGCTGACAATTCCCAATTCAGTTGTTTCAGACCAAGAGAGTAGGTCATCATCTCTAAGGCAAACCATCCTTTCACTGCTACAGCTCATTCTCTCTTAATGCATACCAATGACCCATGCCATTTTAAGCCTCCTCAGAGAAGCAAGTCTCCTGCACCCCTCCTCTTACCGAGCCTCATCAGTTTGTGCTGCAGAGACCACTTAGCAGCTTTTGTTATTGATCACCACATAGTGTCCATTGGAACAGCAGGCACCTTTTAAGCTGTTCCTCTAGGATGCAGGCAGGCAGGTAACACTAAAGAAAATGTAGGAGGATGCCGATTATTCTTCCTCTAAACTCCCTGATATCCAGACTCTTTGGGCACTATGGTTCCAAACTCAAGCTCCCATTTCTAAGCCATTTTACTCATTTCTATGATTTTTTTTCAGCAGGGAATCTGGTATTGCAGAAAAAAACAAGACATGCTCCTAGGACTTTTGGTTCTTTCTCTTTAATTCCACAGATGTTACCTGAGACACTAATAAATGAGACCAGGTACTCTAATCATTATTATTATTCTTTCTCATTATTGTGTCTTAAAATATGAAGTGCACCCATATTTATTATAAATTTTCAGCTGCTCCTAACTAACGATACAGTTTAAAGACACAAGCAGCACAAGTGGATAAGAAGCAAATTCGTGGATAAGAAGCAATTTTCCCACACACATTTGCAGTACCTCTCAGTGAATTTGCAGTGAATCTCAGCGGTATCAGAAAGCTAACTATTCTACCAGTTTCAAAAGCTGATTTATTACCATCTCAGAAAGAGAAGCAGTATAGTTAAAAACTCACAGTCATTTGCTGCTCTTATGATCAACCAACCACAGCCAGTACTGGCTGCTATACTGACAGTTCATAAACACGAGCCTGCCGATGCACCAGCTCCAGGATTGCTGGCTGCAGTCTCTTCAGCCCGGAGACAAGCGTGAACATTGCCAGCCGGTGTCCCCATGGAGCAGAGACCAAGCTAAGAGTGTCTGGTAACTCAGAGGCAAGCAGAGAAGTATTAACGCCTTCCTAATATCCTTCAGAGGAGGAGGATGAAACCCTGTGAAAAAGAGCAACTGGCAGCTGTTAAGATGAGAAGAGATTGATTTCAGAGGGACCAAGGGAATTGTCTTGTGAGTGATTTACGGAAGGAGGTGGGGAAAAGAGGCAGGTTTTCTGCTGTTTGTGTTTATCCCAGGGGATGTGGGTTGAGCCAGTGCTGTGCAGCACTGCCCAGCCACCACCATTGCGAACCACTGGTCCCAAGGGCCACAGCGACCATACTTCCCAATACCACTTCATTCCAAGGGGACATCTGAAATAAGGGACAACCCTTATCATGGCTTTCTGCACATGAAGATACCGAGTTCTGTTAGCGGGAACAGTCACTTTCTATCTAACATAGGTCACAAATGTCCGTAATCTTCAAGCCCAAACCATAGAGTCAGATCACCTAAGTGAGACGCCCTCAAATGACAGCCTGAAACCATGAAGATACTTTTAACCAGGACAGTCTGCCAGCTGTGGTATAGTACTTAGCGCTGTTTCATGGCTGCCTTCTCTTTGCCTGTCTTCCCAACACACTTGTGAAGCCCCTTGCAAAATGAGGTCTGTTTTCTTTGACTTCATCTATATCGATGAAGTAAAGAATGCTAGAGCCCCTCTTCTACCCCTTATGTCAACAGACACAGTTGGTTGGCATCCTTATTATTAAAAAAATGTGCTGTGACCACATCCCAGTTGCTTGCTTACTGGGAGAAATTCCTGGCTCATGCTACTTTTCAGACCATGCCCAGGAATCCTTTGCGAGAGTTCTAGTTGGTCTGGCATTAAATCACACCATGTTTTTCAGTTTAAACCCATAAATTAACAAGTGTACGGGCCTGTGTCTACTTGAATAATGGTCTAGAGGTAGCCTTTTAGTTCCGATCTAGTTCACTAGGAACTAGCCTATCTAGTTCCGACAGTCAATACCTAGTGTGCACCTGTGAAATCTTCATGCTCAGTAGGAGTTTTGGTACAAAAGAACTATTCTGGTAAGGGATCTTTTACTGTTATAGAAAGCTGCAAAAATCCAAAATACAGAATGTAAAACCCCCCTCTACACTTCACATTTTCAGTGTGAACCTCATCAAATCTGTAGCGGTTAACCTATCCTTTACTCTGAAATGAGATTACTGTGGAATAATGGTCTTGGACTCATGTTTCTGTACTGTGAGAAGCCACTGAACACAGGACACACAACTCTTCACAGTCAACACTAGCTAACGAGTTATCCCTGCACTGTCTAGGGACAACAGTCTCATATGGCAGCTTTCCCCAAAGAGGGGGAAAAAGAAAGAGGAAACTTTAAATATTATTGTGCATTCTCAAAGAAATTTTAAAATATAGAAAAATTAAGGGAGACGTAGTGTTGATTTTTCTTGGTTTAGTCTTTCACTGGATTTATAGTAGTTATTAGTTAATGCATGATATTCTCTGCATGGGTACCAAAGCACCATGGTGATGGCGGTGACTTACAAGCCGAGACAAGGAAAATGAATTCGAGGCCATGGCAGACTGAAAGGTCTGTTAATCTGCAGGAAAATTATACCCTTGCTAAAATAAGTATCATAACCATGACATCCTTGCTACAGGGATAACATTATCCATCCTTCCATAAACCTGTAGGATAGTTAAAAATCTTCAGGGCAGACATACTTCTCTGCTCAGCTGCAGCTTTTAGAATATTTGTGTATAATAACTGAATAGTTACGGGTGAACTCCCAACAAAATACCTCATCAGTGTCACAACTGCATTTGTATTATCTCGGAACAATCCCCCCAAAAGCAGACATCCTCATTTACAACTATAGGAGACATTTTGCTAAACTGCAGCAACTTGAACGCATCATCTCATTCATCTCTGTATTCCTGATGAATTAAGTCTAGACTACCAGTAAGGGGTGAGGCAGAATCTGCCTCATGCAATTATCCATATTTTAAAAGTGAGTGTAGACATCGGGACTAAACAGCACGAAAAGGCTCTTACTCAGACTATGCAATAAAGGGCAATCACATTTGTGATTTGAGTTTCTTGTCTTTGACTTCATGAGTCAGCTTTGCCATTACCATTACCAGACAGACCAGTGGAAATATTTCATTTTCAGTAGCTCACTTCTCCTTCACTTTATGCTCAAACTGGACCCTCCCCCCCAAAAAAAAACAAACCGTATGCTTAATTTGATTAGACACCAAATGAGGTTTCAGGTTTTGTCCAAGCCAGCTGATTTTAACCTGAGTTTATAAGGGGCTTGACTCCTAAGTCTGCTACGTTAGTACCAGCAAGTGATGGATGTGGTTTTGTTGGGAGCATTTAGATTTGCCACATGATCATTGCTTCAGATCCAGCCAGGCTCAGTTTACAGACTCTGTCTGTCCTTAGGAAAGCTACATGTATTGTGCTGAGCAAGAGGTCTGAATATTCAAAAAAACTTTTCCCTGGGGTGTGAGTGAGGGGCTGTTTGGCAGGTATGAAAGTGGCAGCCTAGGAGTCTGTAAAAGTTTTGAATCTACATGTTGTCTCAACCCTCAGAATTCCAGGAGTGCTTTCACACACAGCCACAAATGGAAAACATTTTGCAAAGGAGTACAGGGATAGCGAAAAAAAATCTTACCACAGTGTTCACTCTAGTTTTATTAAGTAGAAGTGTTACCCTGAAAGGACTGGATTCTGCTCTCATCCTTCTTTTGCACCATGAAATGCTATGACTTCTGTGATGCTCTTCGTGACTCCCATGACGATCTCCACAACTTACGTCCTAACCCAAGTCCCTCTGATTTAATAGGAATGTTTGCACTAACTTCAACGGAGCCGTTACAGAGAGCAATGTAATAAGCAAAAACTGAGCCTTCAAAGTCTGTATATAACTTAGTGTTTTAATAACTTTGCTTTGCTGTGGAAACTGAGGACAAAGATCTCAGTCTACTAAATAAAATCTTCCCTTAGCATTTCCATGCCAGATCAAAATCAAACAGTCCAGTTTAATCAATAAAAAGCAGACTGATGGGAGTGGTTAAGACAAATAACTTACAGACATTTATCTCCTACAACTCTGCAAAATGGGAAAGCGTGCAATATTAATCATGTTGTGAATGCTTTGGCAGATATTCTGGAAGGAATTGTAAAGCAGGGAAAGAGACAGCAAAACATGATGCAAAACAAAGAAAGTATCACATATAAATGTTTGGAGTTGCACTTAATTTAGACTAAACCAGCTCTTCAAACAGAGTTTCTTGACATCAATTTTCTTTGCCCATTTTTAACACTTCTCATAACAGGTCTTCTTTTTTTAATGCTGTTAAGTAACCAGATTGCATAAACCCCTAGGAGAGCTGAAAAATAGCGATGTCTGGACTGAGTGATTAAAACCATTTTATTGTCTGTGCCTTGTAATGTCTTTCTGCTGGCTTGAAACCCCGGGTATCTCAGCAGCTCAGTCACAGCAGCTTTAAACAGCTTCTGTAAGATGCTGCAGGCACCTTGGCTGTCCAGAAAGAACTTACCACCAAAGCAATTTGCTCCTGAGCAAATTTGCTCCAAACGTGAGGAATTTGCTCCTGAGCTCCTCACTACAAGAGCTCTCTGCACATGAACTCAACTAAGGGTGCCAAAACCTGCTACGATGTAAAACAAAACACTTGCAGGCTCGGAGTAAATTGCACTGTCTATGCTGATAACCAGGCAGACGGTGAAATGCGCACGATCCCTACAGCAGATTGCTGTTGAAAATGGCACACCAAGTGCTGGCAGTTGTGTAAGGCACTGCACAGTGGGAATGAAGTAGGGAGAACAAAGTTGGGGTGGTTTGTCCCTTCTCCCATGTTCTTTGAAGCTACAGAATCTGTCCCTGGGGGTCACCACAGCCAGAACATCACGTTGTCTCACAAGATGGGAAAGCCACTTTTCTGCGTTCCTTGGGAAAGAGATGCTTGATTGAAGTGACTAGATGTACATGTGTTCCTAGATCACTTGGGATGCAATTAATGTTCTTACATGTATTTTGGAGACATCCCATTCATGGGACAATCTGATAAAACTCTGCAATATGCCACTTAAACCTTCATAGAAACCATCACTACCAGCTCCCAAAGGAGTGTTTGCTATCAGTCCCACCTTGGCCACTGCAGCTCTGCAAGAGTCTTGCCATAACCAAATGGGTGGCCTGGAGAAGGCCTGGCAGCCTACGAGTACTGCTAGAGGGATTTTACCAAGTTTTCACACCAGGATGGAGAAGCAGCATTTCCACCATTTATCCACTTGCACAGCTGTGCAGGGATTGGTACATCTGGCCTCATGTCTTGGAACAAACTTCTGGCCCTCACGTATGCCTTGAATGGAAACCATTAGCTCAAATCCAAAGGAAAAAATGTGGTCTTCTGTTTCTACATATCTGGGAGTAACAGAGGAGACCTATACACTGTACAGTTTGCCTGCTTCGTTTGCCTGCTTCATATGTCATCCTACCACACAGCTGGCTCAAAGACCTGGTCAGAAATAGAAGTGAAGAAAAACAGACAGGTATAAGACATCTCTAAATAAGTCATTCGGAGGCAGAGAACAGCAACCCGACTATTGGTTAGAAAGATACTATTTTCAGCTGCCAGCTATAATTAAACAACTCATTTTCCTAAGGCAGAAGATCACAAGCTTGTTCTACAGAAAAAGGTTTTGGTTTTTAATTAAGCTGCCAAGGAGTTGTTCTCACAGCAAAGCCTGAGAGATGTTGAGATTTTGGGGTAGGTCTGAGGCGGCTAGGTACATCCACGTTTCATTAGAAAAACTATTTACTTTAATGAAGACTTAAATGGGCAGCCCTTTAGACATTTAACCTCTTTTCTCTTCTTGCTGTGTGTCTTTGGACAAATAACCAGCATAGTTATTTGAGTAGAGCTGCTTTGAATGACCATGGTCTGCTGTGAGTCAGTCTCTCCTGGGGGGCATTTTCCCCGGTGAGGAGCTCACTAGGAGCACAGGCAAGGGGCAGGACCCCAGGGTGGCCAGAGGGGTCTAGGAGGAAAGACAGATGGGATTGCAGTCAGGGGGGAGCACGGTCCACCCATGGGAAGGGCCTCTCGGCATGGCCTGTCCTGGCTAGGACCAGCTGTCCTCTGCAGCATCTCCCACCAGTCGGCGCAGCCGTCCTGTGTCTCCCTGCCAGTTCCTCCCCCAAAGCATCAGGACCCCACGGACTCCCCTGGACAAGCTATAACATAAAGCAGGGCCATACACCACACACACTGCCACATTTGGGCAGGATATTGCAGGCGAACGGGGGGGGCAAAGGAAGAGACAAACACCGCTGCACAACCCCAGTGTCATGGGTGTCTGCTGATGTAATGTTATTTTCTCTCTCTCTCCCCACTCCTACCCTTCATTATTTACTCTGATTTTGTCATCCAGGTCTCTAATTGTACTATTCTCTAAAGCATTTGACTAATAGTGAGCTAAACAAAGCCTTGTTATGCAGCACAGCACTGCTGCCTTGAGCAGAGCTCCGCAGCAAGCTCAAAAAAGATGGGCTCTCTTATGCCCCAGCGATTCTTCCTTTTCCAGTAATGTTTAAAGTATATAATTATGCCAGATAACGAGTTACCTTATTTGACACTTGAGAAATGCCAGTGTTATGCTTCCTTACATGCTCCCGCAAGAAAGGCAGCGTTTCTGTGAAAGTAATATGCTGAAATACAACCTGGCGCTGCTCCAGCCAAGGGGTGCTGCTGGGATCATCTCCAAACGCTGCTCAAAGCCCTTGTGATGGCATGGAGGGCTGAGGGAAGATTAGAAGCATGTTTTTGAGTTGTTGTGTAGGCTTTGGTTGGTGAGGGTCAGAGAAGAGAGGCTTACGTACCTAGAGAACAGGTTTGTACAACGTACGGAGAACATAACTACATGAAACTGAGACATTTCTGTATGAAATTACCAAAAATTCCTTTTTTTTTTTTCCGAAAAGCAGACAACATACTGCTGTTCCAGTAAGGACAGAAATGTCTCCCCTCATTATTTCCAAGAATCCCCTTGGTTTTCAAAAGAAGAAAACAACATTCCCTAAAAAATATGCTGCCTTCCAAACCCCAAATAAACCTTTACCCTTTACTCATAGTCCAGTCAGCTTCACTCAATATTCCTTTCCCTCCTAACTCCTGCCATGTCCCTCCCAGTCCTCACCATCTTACAGCCACTTGTTGTCCAATAGGTAAGGCTGCCAAAAGTGATGCCAGCAGTCACTGCATCCAACAACCTCTGTATGCGACAGGAGGAAAGGACGGCTTTTTCTGTTCCCCTTACCTTAGCTACCCTGAGTCCTCCACTGGGTCTGCCCTTGGGCACCTTGTGACTGGGAAAATTTGAAACTTGGACCTTGCAGGTAAGACATAATTTTGAAGCTTCGTGAGATTTTGCTTGTATTAGAAACTTGAAACTCCACAGAGAAGACTTGTATCTCTTCATTTGTCTCGTTTTATATCTTCTCCCCGTATATATATGTTTCTTTCTACGGCAGCAGCATTAATCGCCAGGAAAAAAAATCTGTAGAAAGAAAAGGCATTTATTTTCCTGTAAACCTTTTACACACAACTCTCTCCCACCTGGCACTCTATCAGGAAGTGGGAGAGTCTGAGTTATCTAATAACCCCTGTGTACTCTGTGCATTCATTTGAGATTGTGTATTTCTAATACTTTCTACCTCTAAATAAAACACCAAATAAACTCAGCACAGAAAGTGCATCCAGGCAGCACCTGATTCTTAATGCTCCATTTCTGAAGACTCCGAAGACTCTCTTCTGCCCCATGGATTTTAAATATACGTTGGCGTTGTGTGTCTGGAAAAAGAGATGGCTCAGTGACAGCTAAAACCACTGAAGCAGCCACTTGCCTCTAGACACAGTAAGCTTGTGCAAAGTTTGCAAAGCACTGCTCTGTGCCTACCAACTGTAAAAACCCAGTGAATTAAGTGGAATTCTCCAACCTGGAGCTTCTCCAGAAAGGAGGAAAAACAACCACATTTAAATCCTTAAAAATGAGAGGACTGCCAGGGTCAGATGTCCCTATCATCCAGCAACTGTCTCAGGCAGATGATGGGTGGACAGGATTGAGGTGTGTATACATTTGATATTCTCACAGAATCTGTCAGGCAGACATTTATGGACTTCCTGAGCCAGAGGCTACATCCAGACAACTATGTTTAACAGTCCCTGATGGAGCCGTCCTCCACTAATATGTATAATCCCCTTCTGAACCCATTTCCACTTGCTGTGACCACCTGCAGCAATGAGCTCCACACCTCTGTGCTGTAGGAAGACAACCCTTGCAAGCCATCTGACAAAGTCAGAGGAGTGACCGCTAATTTCTGTAGCACACCTCTCACCTCCCTTCACTTATATCTTTCTGTTCTCTCCTTCTGCTATATCTTGTGAGATTAGGGAACATTCAACCCCACTGCGTGACACCACATGCAGCCAGTGTTTGAGATGTGGGGACATCACCGATTCCTACTGCACCTAAATTATTATCTCTGGTTTGATCTCAGGGTTTTTTCTTTGTGATTCCTAATGTTCCCTTTGCCTTTGAACTTGAGTATTAGCTCTTTTCGGAGTGCTAGTAGCTAAGTCAGGGTCCATGGCTGTGTGTATTTAGCTAGGGCCATTTCCTCCCCTGTGCATTAATTCTACTCATTGACAGAGAATCTCACCTGCCATTTTCTTACCAGGTCAGTCAGCATCATGAAGCCCTCACTGCAGGAAGAGCTCTAGTTGAAAACAAACCCAATTTGTCAGCTGAAGTGGTGAAAATGAAAGAAATGGTTGAATGATTGCGGACTGCTTCACAGTACCTCATGTCTGAAGAAGCTGCTGTCAGCTGCCTGCTTGGTAGCGCAGTTTTCAAATCCCTTTTTCTTACCAGAGATGAAATTTTCCGCTCTGCAACGGATCAATGTTCGTATACTTCTCAGGTTCTTAACACAGGCCTTTAGAGGGGCTAAAGTAGTGCTTAAATTTTATACTGTTCTCAAGAGAGGGAGCATTCAGTAAGGCCATATTTGCTCAAGAAGCTAGAGGCTTCTGGAAGAAACCCCTCTTGTATCCAAGATGGATGGCACCAGCTCCGCGGAGGCTCTGGCTGACACCACAGACGGTGCCTGCTGCTGTGAACGATCTCTGTAGCTGTGACCTGGCAAACAGCTCATGGAGGAGACACCCTGCCAAGGGAGTCACCGCGGGAGCCCTAGGAGCTGAGCATAACCCTCTGCTTTCAAAGATGTGAAATAAATACAAAAGCAGTCGCATTTTTGAGCCACCTTAGAAAGAATAATAGCCAGATTAATTTTGGTTTGCATGTTAGTTAAATTATTTTAAAAATTGACGCTGGAAGATACAATACTATACATAGCAGAATCAGAAAGGGAAAAAGCTAATGTTTCTGAGAGCAGATATAAATCCCAGGAAGTACAGACTCTGGCAGCTGTAATGGCACAACATTTTTAAGATGGCTTTAGAAGGTAGAGGCTCTACACGTGGAAGTGAGGTTCTATTTAATTATTAAGGTCTCTGTAGAGTAATAAGAAAGTGGAGAGATCAACCAGATATTTAACAGTATGTAGGCACTGGGACATAAAACATATTCAATAATATAAATTTAACCCTCTCTTTGTGTGTGCACACTTCTATGTATGCTCACATGCATTAGCAAGCCTATAAACAGTCTACATACAGAGCCTATAAAAAAGGCATTTCACTTTATAGCTTGTGCTGGCAATGTACTTTCCTATCAGGGTTCAGCACTCAGGCACTTCTGATCAAGGAAAGTAATAGTGAACAGATCATAGCCCATATTCAGGCACGTAAATACGCTTTATACTTTCCATACATAAGCAGACATTTCTTACAGAAAAATGTACTGTAAGCCACAGGGATTTAAATTTAACTACATTCATATCTTGATGACCACTGTTACATGCCTTTTTTTTTATATAGTATGTAAAAGTATTAGGAATATTAATTACATTTTAGAACAATGTTTGGTAATTGATTTATGTTACTGCTTTAGAAGGAAATTTTGTGCATGTAGTTAAATATAAAAAGAATAAAACTATAACTTACTTAATATATAGGACTCCATTTGCAGAAGCATTTATCTGTACTGCATGAGTTTTTGTTTTATTCTTTGAGGTTGACGGTGAAGGAGTAGGTTTTGGTTTGGCCAGAGGTGGAGTGCTGTAGTGCACTTCTTTCTGCTTTTCCACAGTACTGTTCTATTCTTCTAAGCTTGTGCATTCTAAAATTTTTTATTTCATTATGATTAATTATATTATTGTAATTCTAAATAACATTACGCAAATTTTTATATGACAAGTTCAAAATGAGAATAAGCAAAAAGGCTGCTTTTGTTCAGAATTTAATTTAGTTTCTTTCCAGCAAATTAAATGGAAATTTTTCACTTTTCCTTATCTCTTCCTTTTTGTTTAGGTACTACTCATTTCAGACTTTGTCATCAAAAACCTCTAATTTCAGCACATTCTTGCTATTTTTATTAAATCTTTTAACGTACATCTCATTTGACCAGAACTTGCCGAACTGACTAAAAGACTACAGATGTAAGGAAATTATTTCCCTGAATTTAATTAGACAGACAGGCTTCCTCTGGAGGTGTTCAGAGACATCCTCCTCTCCACTGAGTACTTTCTGGAGTGACTTCGCTAGACTTCTATGCTGTAGGTGCAAACTAAATGACTAGATTACACAGGACACTCAAAGCACACAGTACTAGAGAGTCCTAGTCTTAACGACTGGAAAGTAATCGGGCAGTAGTTATTCCCAATGCTTGTACAGAAATATAGTAGAAAATTTAGATAAATAATATTCACCTGTATTTCCTCTCATGTATACCGAGAAGTTGTTGCATCGGCTCAGCAGCAAAAAGCCCTTGCTAATTACCTATGTCTCCTCCCTGCTGCTGTGAGAAGAGGATCGCTGCAGTCTCTCGATAAATGGGTTTCAGCCATACCTTAGACTATGGGCTTTACACCCATGGTATGGTTTAATTATCCTGTAGTATGAAAGTCAGTTTTCATATTTTAAAATTGTGACTTGCGTATATGCAAAGGTATTTAGTTGTTCCTTGGCACTCCCAAAAGCATCTAAGCACTTGAATTGTCAGGAGTTCATTCCTGGTACCCAACAGCTCCTACACAACCTTCATGGCACTCAATGGCCTTGTTAGGCACTTAAATACTTGCTAAAAACTGGCCCCACAACTTTTCTAAGGGCAACTTCACCCTAGAACTTATTTTTCAGCCATTCAATTTAACATGGTTATTTTTCCAGAATTGAAGGAATAGCTGATCCACCTTTCAAAGTACTGCTAGAGGTGAGAACCCATTCTTGTGATGAGCTGCCAGCCCAGACACTGGAGGTTATGGTGTAGCATTAACATAACTTCAAATGCCAGCCAGAAATAGCCCTAACTCCTTTGTGTCGGGCTGACCCTAAAATTTCTGACTACTACTAAAGCAGACCCTTCCCCCTTAAAGTACACTGGGAGATAGTATTTACCAAGGATGTTTGGGGTTTTTTTTCCAATGTGTAGGAGTTTTGCCCCAGTGAGAGCACTGACAGCTCTCTCAGCAGTAAGTCATGAGCAAAGCATGAGGCTCTGACTCATATTTGCAGGTGGATTTAGCCACACTGGCTGAAAGAGTCATTGCCCTGCTGCTCCCAAGGGGCTGTTGCCCACGGAGCCAGAGCGGTGTGGTGGCACACGTGTCCCCCCTCGGACAGTGCAGCACAGCGTGTGGCCCCGCGTATCAGCATGCCAGGCTGTGAATCGTGGCCTTTGGGGGTGGACAGGCATCCTGCTTGGCTTTTCCTTCTCTGGGGATACCAACCCCTGCAAAGCAGCGCAAAGAGTGGGAACTGCAGTCACCCCCATAACTGGGGTGCAGTAAAAGCAGCTGGAGCTTAGGCAGGCAGGGATGCAATGGTTCCCAGGCTTCAGAGACATGGCGAAGAGGAGGTTTTCAAAAGCAGAATTCCTCAAAACAAGCCACAAGTCCAGAATGGGAATGAGCCTTGTAAGCAGCATGGACCAGCTCCCTCTCCTGTTATCCGCTCTGGTGAAAAGCTGGTGAGAAATAGCTCTCATCTACACACTGAATGGAGGCTGCATTCATAAATTCAATAACGCCGGAGACCAGTGTCTGGCCCTGAAGCCAGCTGGAATGGCCTTGCAATGTTCCCAGTGTCAAACTGGATCAGGAGACATGCTAACAATCTAACTGTATAGATGAATGCATTGCAGTGCTCGTATCTGCACCATAGCATTCCTTGATATACTAGCAGGAAGATGGTCCGTACATAATCCTATACTGATCTTCCTCAACAGGCACTGGGACATTTGCAGCTCCAAAACCCATTTTCCTCTTAATTTGGGAACTGTGTCTGGTGTTTGTGTCCTGGATTTCCATGAATTTCTGCAGAAATTCCAACTCCAGGTGCTGGCACCCTGTTGCTTGGCCTCTGGAAAAAAAACCTGCCAAACTACAACCCCCTCAACGCAGCAGGGCCTGTCATTATCTTGCTAATCAAAGCAAGCACTGTCAAAGGACCTGTTGAAAGGAGACTTACGTATATACGTCAAGCTTGCACCAATTAAAAAATTGCTCATTGCCTAATTCATTAAACAGTAGGAAGTAGAAATGAAGCTTTAAATTTAGCAGAGATGCTACTGCTAATTATTAACCACAGTCTCTCATTAAGCCATTGCCTGTCATTCTAATGAACCATATGAACAAAAAAGGATAAAATATAATCTACTCATCAAACCGTAATCTAATGATATGCAATTGAACAAGTATGTGGACATTTTCTCAAAAGATCAACTTGTGGCTTTATCTTGCTATTGCTAATTACCTGGGGCTTTATGGCTCAAAAATGATGTAGATTATTTCTGTATCGCATTCCTTACTGACACAAATAAGGATGGAAGAGTACTCAGCACCTGAACAAGAAGCACTCCCATGGTTTGCTATCTTTGTACTCCTCTATGTGATAAGTGACAATTATCTTCACAGGACAAAATCTCCCCATGTGACCCAGGTTTGACTTCTCACGGCCAGGAGTTGCTTTGTGTAGATGTTATAGGATTTACCGCTCTATCTGCTGGGTTCAAAAGCAAATCTGAGCAACTCTTATCTGCCATACTTATCAAATACAAAAGGCAGATCAATATCCAATCACTCTGTCCAGGTAGCGAGGTAGTCATTTCAAAATCATCTATCACAGTCGGGCTGAGGCCAGTGGTTTCTCCCTGTGAATGATGTTAAGGTAAACGCTGCCTTTGTGAACCTCAGGATAACAGAAGAAGGCAATGTTTGCAACTGTCACCCTTCCCAAGAAAATGTAGATTACAATGGCCCTTTTTTGTTCTGTAAGACTTGGATCAACTCGAATCCAACGGACCAATTTTTTTCTGTGGCTTTTTCAGTTTTTCTACCTACCTTTGCAAATCTGAAGTGGGTACTAATGAAAAGTTACACTTTGTGATCTCTGTGAAATCCTGCCACTGCCTCCTTTTAACTCAAAGAATCCCTAGGAAAAGATATTAAAATTTGAGCTTGCATCTAAAACTACACTAATGACAAGTGTCTTCCTCTCAAATGCATTCCCCTGTCTCCTACTATTAAGGGAATCAGTTACAGAGGATCCCAGTGTGACAAACCATGCAAGAGTAACAACAGTAGGATTTCACTGATGTAACTGTAGATGTTAGAAGGTTAGTTGCCTACGTGTCAACTGCACGGCCATGGTCACTTCACAGTCATGAGGCAATTGCAGAGGGCAATTCATTTGACCTGTGTATGCAGCTATCTTAGCCTGAGAGAAACTGCCTCCCGGAAAAGCTTGGTTGTATACACTGACTGCAAGGTGTGTCTTTGACTTAGCCACTTTTTAGACAGTTAGTTAAGCAGACATGAATGCGACCTTACATCTATCATTCATGACATGAAGATAGTGTCACCCATTGATAACACTTGCAGTATGTAAGGAATCACAGGTTTGGGTTTTAAGTCTGCACAATTGTTTTCTAGGCTCCCTGTCTGATCAGGACCTCAGTACTTCACAGGAATGAACTTCACTCAGTTCTCCTTTACTTTTCAGCACCACTAAATGCACCAATATTTGAATCTGGGTTTCACAATATTTGCGGTTTTTTACAGGTAGCTTTAAAAAAACCTTATCCTGCACCACTTTGTTTTGCAGTTCTCAGCACACCACAATTCAACACTTCCTGGAGTTAATTAAGGGTTATATTTTTTCTTTGTTCCAGAGGTTCATTTTAAGACAGATCCAAAAATGGCTAAAAGATGCTCTTTTCTGAAACAGGTTGTTAATTAACCTTCCCCTTTTCTGTGCTTGCCAAAACCTGCTTTGCTCTATTTGCTAATTTCTCATCTCTTAACCTGCCATTTAAATCCGTGCCCTTGGCCTTCAGATACAAACCTTCATCTTTCTTTGGCTTGCAGATGGGTCAAAGGGCTGGTCCTTTACTCCTTTATATCCCCCTCCCAGACTTGGCTACAAGGAAGATTTTGAAAGCTTCTGTGAACTGTCAGCATCTTCCCTGGTTACTGCCCCTCTCCTTTATTATCAGTGAACTTCAAAGATTTATTATTAGTACAACACCTTAATTTGTATTAGATTTTGTGACTGTCTAATTAGCATTAGCAATTTGGTACAAAGCTACCCAAAAGGTAACATTCATCTTGCCAGATGGTTAAAAGACTAAACATGAAAGAATTTTTCTTCGGTTATCCATTACAGAAAGATTAGCTATGGATGCTGCACTCCCAAATTAAGATCCTTTCCTCTAACGAGTTAGCAGTACAAAAGGCTGTCCTAGTCTTCCTAGTCCGTTTTAATAACGTTTTAATGTTTTGATGGAACACACTGCAAACAACACAACCCAGCGCCCACCAGAACCTTTCCTACAGCTTTTGTCCTCCATGTCCCTCTGCCAGGTCCTCATATTTGCTCCCCTTGCTGCCTGCTGTCTTCATCTGGCACAGTCTAACCTGCAAGCAGTCTTGTCACTGCTGACCTCATCACAGCTTGATCACTTTAGCTTGTGATTGACTTTACCACGCTGCCCACAGCCTTGGGAAGTAGATTATGGTCTGCAATGTCCAGTACATAATGGGATATTTGACTGCATTTTCCACTTAGCCTGAAAAGGCTACCACAGTTCTTCAGCTCTAATAACTTTTGGAATTACACCCTATTCATTTCTAGTCTGATCACATTTGTGAATAGCAGCATTCATGTACTAGGTCTGGAAAAAACATTAATAAAAGACATCAGTGGTAGAAGATTGGACAGCTGGATTATAGAAACAAATCTAGGTATTAAAAAGTAGGATCTTTACCTTTTGAAGTGAGCAGGAGTGTCCTCATGGCTGTCAGTGCCTCTCTCTGCAGCAAGGACAAGATTCCAGCTCCACTTACACTCACACCATGGTCCCATCTTTCTCCTTGGCCTCAGTGGCCGTCCTTGCAGTTTAACCGTTTGGCCACTGGGTCTCTGCTCATCAAGGGCGGAATTTGTCCAGACCAGTGCAGGTGGCCCTCCGTCTGAAATCAGTTGTCTGTGCTGCTGTCGTCAATGGAGAGGCATGCAGAAGTTTTAGTGATTCATCTGATTTATTTTAGATGTCTACATTAAGACGACATGAATCATATCTTAAAACTGTCTGTTTCTCACCACACAGCTGAGAGTGACAGTGATTTAAATATGTATTGTAGGCATCTACACTCAATCAAACAAAGCCCCTGCAGAGGTTACATCTATACTAATGTTGCCAGTCGTATGGGAGCCAGCTGGCAGGAGCAGGGCAGGTAAATGGTCTCTCAGCCTCCAAGAAAGGCTGCCGATGTGCAACCACTGGAAATAGTCCCTGGCCTGGGATCGCTCCTCAGTTGCTCTGATAAGCAGTTTGGGGCAGTGTTAGTTGAATGACACCAAAACCATGCCAAGTATTTTTCTAGCAAGTTAACTGTGTGGACAATCCAGCTCCCAGTCCTCTGTCCTTGGCACTCTTTACTTCATGCCCATACCCAGAGTGTCACAGCTACTCTTTAACAGAATCTTGATACTGTGTTTCTCCCTCAGCTTTAAGTGCTTAAAACAGACTTACTATCAGGAAATTTTGGTAAATGTATTATTTCTCTCTTTTCTCAGGACACCTAGGAATTTCCAGAATCAACACCTTCTCACAGACTGTATTGCTTTGTTGAACTGCTCTACTGTCAGACGAATCAGAGTTTAGCATCACATGCTGTCACCTGGTAACTTAAAGGACACCACACATCTCCATCTGTTATTAAATGTTTATTTATGCCTGGAGGGAATGAGATGCCCCCACACACAAAGAGGAAAAAGGCATTGTTCTGTGATGCTGTTAGCAGGCAAGACCAAATCATTTACAGACCTCCCATCACCAGCAGATACTGTTCATTCTCCAGGACTGGAACCAGAGCCTCCCTGTCCGCACTAGCTTGCTGCCTGCTTCCCTGCCTGCGTACCAATGAATCCTTCCAGCCTATTGTACAGAGGAACAGCTTCAATAGAAGGGGTTCAATGCCATCGCTTTTTCATCCAAACCCACATAGCTCAATGCTTAGTTTCCCTACACAAGATGTAGGTTTGAAGCTCCTCAGGCAAAGGAGATAATAGAATAAATAAGTCCCCCCTTGTCCTGTTTTATTGCAGTTCAGCTGGACTGAGCTCTGTAGGGTATCTGTCAAATCTGCAGAACTACTGGGTCTTGGCAGGCCATGGGTATGAGCTAAACAACTCTGCACAGCCCTGTAAAAATCAAGATTATTCCAGCATGCATCCCAGCACTCAGCTATACTATTGTAGAGAACAGAGCTGCTTGTGAAGCACAAGCGTCTCTGGTAGCAACCACATGGGAGTTTTGAACATTTAGATCTTTGGCTCCTGAGATATATTTTAGGCTGTTTTCATGCTCAAGGGTCTGTCATTTGCCCATCACAGAAAGTGTCATTTCCCTCTGCTCAAGGCGCTGTGCAAGGCCCACAGGAGCACCCTGATCCTTAAAGCTATATTCATAACTGTGGTGACTCTGCCTGCCAGCCAGTTACTTGGCTATGCCTTGAGGATGGAGGTGATCTTGGGCCAACAGCTAGAAAGCCTCACGCTAGAACAGTCTTAACACTGATTTTTCAATTTCTACAGCTTGATGTTTGCAAGCAAGATAACTTGAACATACCAGATACCTGAGTGCAAAGAAACATTGAAAGAGAAATCAATGCTCTTAATTCAAAAGCATTCAATGAGTTTTTTTTCCTTTTTATGTATGCTTCTCAATTCACTCGTTGGTTAGCACAAGTAGCATCCTCTATGCTCACTGGCTAGACAAACAGGCTTTCCTATTTTCTTTGAAACAAAGCAATTCCTACTTAGGATATGTTTGCCACGTGCAGACTTACCTTCCCCTCAAATGATGCTAAATCCTGAGTTCAGAGACGATCAGCAAACTTCAATTACTGCTGTAGGTCCTGAGCTCCACGGGTTCAATGAAGAGCCACTGTTGCATATGTGTTCTAGAGCAGCACTGATGCAACCAAAATATTCATTAAAACCAGTCATGTAACCATGCACCACAACCTGGGTTGCAGTTGAAAAAAATCAGAGATATCTCCTCTGCTTTTGACAATTTGGTAGACTCTTTGATAAGAATCCTGATGTATTCTTACCCGAACAGCGATGCTCAGTCAGCGCAGTGAAATACGGGAATGGTGCCACTGAATTCACCCCTGTCTTTGCACACAGTTTCTGCAGCTTCACTGTACGTTTAAGAACAGAACCAACCGACCTGAAAGACATATCCTGCAGACCACAGCCAGGACATGAAGCAGGGCTGGAAAAAGCTGTACTTCTGTCTGGGTTTACTGCCCTGCTTTGTCTGGAAATTACAAACCTGTATGAAATATTTTAAAAGACGTTCCTTTCTTACACAGAGTGGGTAAATCCTACCTCAAATGCACAGTTACTCAACTTGTACTCTGGTATGGTTGGGACTGTACTGTAGTTGTATTAACTTCCAGATAGCAGTGGACAGCTGCCAAAGTCATCAGGTTCAGAACAGGCACTGACATGGTGACACCAGGATGCTCAATCTGTCTATCCAGGTGTTTGTTTGCTGGCCAGGAGAGCACCCCTCCCCTCTCCCATCTCAGTCCCCTGGTCGCAGAGGTAGGACTGGCTGGTCTGGTGTGGTCAGAGCAACGCACCTGGCTCACTGTTGTGCTCCAGCTGCGGTGACTGGGCACAGGGCTGCCCATCGGGCATTCCCAGACAGCTCCGTTCACAAGATTTGTGTACTCTGTTATTCCTTGCCCCATTTCTTGACATTTCTTTTCACTACCCTTGTACCTAGCTTTCTCCACCTTAGTCTTCCATCAACAAACCCATCCCTAAATGCTTTCTTCTCATTCTCCCAGTTTTGCTCCTTCTACACCCAAATTTGGGATTTTGATACTACTGCTTAGATCACCTTGCATTTACATAGCACTGTTGACATGCTTCTTGAGGCACTGCTGGACTTCCAAGATTCAGGAGGTCCCAAATATTCCCCAAAAATCCCTCCATTTATCTGTGAAACTCAGCCATTTCTCACGTAGTTGCCCCATAACAACCTGTGAAATCCAGCCTTTCCTCAGACGTAACTTGTGGCAGTCTCTCACATTGCCAGCAGCAACACGCAGTAATTTCTCATGTCACGTCCTGTAATTTTCCATATCCCGCTCAGGCAGCCTCACCTCAGGGCAGCATCTGCTCAGTGACCTGCAGTTCTAACAAAGTACGTTACTCATAGAAAGGTAAGCTCACCTTGAGCCAGGAGCAGCTGATGGTTATTTATTGCATTATCTGGTGTTTATTGCTGTTACTATGGAAGTGCAAGGCTATCTCTTCTAGGAAATAGTAATACTGCTTTCCAAAGTATGTGAAGTCCTTTGTTGAACAGATGCACTTTGGCCCTGGAAGAATGAATGGCTGAGGATGAAGGAGCTGGTAGCAACGTCACAGCAGATGTTTCACTGAAATCTGTAATTAAAGCAGAGCTAAAATCCCTTTAGTTCATATTTTTATGATTAAATTTTGTCTCCATAACTCCTGCAGTAACTCTTCAGGGGACTATTAAATTGTCTGTATCATATTTTTAGAAAAATATTCCCCCAACTATTGCTAGGGAACAATTTAAATTTCTCCGTCCTAGATTTTAGTCTCAGCTTTAAGGATTTCTTCTTATCCTCTGCAACCTAGCCTACCTGCATTTTTAGATCACTTTTTCAAATAGAGATCAGCTTAAAACTCACCCACAAGAATGTGACCTCTCTATGTTTACCTGACGTGAATCCTAGGCAAATTTTTCTTGGCTGGAAAAAGCTCAGATTGGGGAATAATTTCCTTTCTAACAGAGCAGAGCAGCAAGTTCATAGCCTTTCTTATTTTGAGACCTCTCTACCTGCAACAAGTTCTCCCATGCTACCCTCACACTTGGTCTCAGGGGATTTAGGAGGAATTTGTCCTCTGCCTTACTAGAAACAACTCATTCTCCCATTTCTGTGGCTTATTCTGGGTGCAGCCTCAGTCTGTACCAGCATACAAGACCTGTGCTGACCTGTCTTAGGAGGTATGAGCAAGGAACAGAAAATAAGTCTAGGGCAGGGGGATGGAGACGGTGATTGCAGCCAAGCCACCATGCTAACCCCCATGCCCAGCTCCCCTTGCCCACCTGTCCCAGCTGGAGAGCTCTCTTCCCCAGCTCCTCACAGCATGAACAGGATTAAGTGCTTTTGAATGACAGCTCTTTATTTCCTTGTCTTTAGAGTCTGCATTAATGAGATATGCAGATCAGCAAACCAAAGTTAATTATTTTTTGACACAAACTAGGGGAGATGAATCAGTGATGATTAAAGCAAGTTTAAGGTCTCTCTTTGCATGGCTTATGTAAAACAAAGGGGAAAGCAGCAGTCTCACACAGCTCTGGTAGTGCCTGTAACACCCCTGAGGAAGCAGGGGTAGATGTTTCCACAAGCATGTTTCACAGCCACCAAAATAATTTGAGTTTTCTGCAACAGAAGGTTTCCAAAACAACTGAGGAGTTTGTTATATATCAGGAAAGTATCCGGAGGAGCTAACATTAGCCATAATGGGAACAAATCTACTTGCTCAGGTTCCACCTACCTCAAGGTTAGATATTGCATTCAGTCAGGTTCTTGGTACAGTCCCTGGATAGAAATACACAACTCACATGACCTATCTAGATACCTGTTCTGGTATGAAATTAGTAGTTATCACTCTTTCTTAACTACAAATCCAGCCTAAGATCATCTTTGACACGGAAGTCAGGCAGACAACTCCCATGCTAGATGCTTCTTTGTCTGCATTTGGCCCTGGGCTTTTCTGATCAGAAAGAAACTCTCTTTAACAAATGGCTTGAAAAATATGGACTAAGTGTTTTTAGTAAAAAATTTATTGGCTTTTGTGTAAGGAAAAGAGTGACATGGAAACTCTGCTTTGCATCTTGTCTCCTGGTTCCAGAAGTCATGTGGGAACTATGTCTACTGCGAAAAAACAAGCCATGCTGAAATCTCTAAGACTACATTTGTACTAATAAACTAAGCTAGAGGCATAGGCCTGGACACTTGATTTTCTAGAGTGGCTACATCATCAGGATAATCCATGGTACAATTTTGTCCCAGGTCAACTAGTACTTTTCCACAAAATCCTTGGGTCCAGTTTTGGAGTTAATGCAAGCCAGCAATCAATCCAGATGCACACAACATTTTTCAGAAGCTAAAGAGCTCCACGGCGTGGTAATGGCCAGACCAGGCCAGCTGGCCTCAAGGCCAAAAAGGGAAACAGAGTTTGTTTAGTTCACCAGTAGCAGTCTAACTGCTGTATATTAACAGCCCAAAGCAACGAAGCCAAGAGTCATATTCTTTCCTCAGTAGTTCTGCTGTAATTGCTTTGAACATGATCAATTTGGTGGTAAAAGAGGAAAATTTGCTGTACATGTTTGAGGCTAAAAATACAACATTAAACTAACTGTAAATTATTCCCCTTCATGAAATCTAAGCTCTGGATTTTGCATTCACATTGTTGGTGTTACTGTTTTCATATCCAGCACTGTAAGAAAAGTACCTGGGGTTTTTCAGGGGTTTAAGAGAAATATCCTGAGCAGGTTACTGCACGAGCAAAGAGCCAGGGTGTAACACCAGAGCTGCACAGGCTCAGAGGTTCAAACACAGCCCCGTATCCTGGGCTGCATCAAAAGCAGCGTGGCCAGCAGGGCAAGGGAGGGGATTCTGCCCCTCTACTCTGCTCTGGTGAGAGCCATAACTCCTTTATTTAAATGGAGTGTTCCTACATGACATTGATGATGTTAAGGTTTGTAACAGAAACTTTAGGATGGGTCCCAGTAGAGAAAGAAGGGAAATGTCCAGACGTGGATGCACCAGAAGGCATGGAAGAAGTGGAGGTGTAAGCACAGCATGTGTTAATGGCACCCAGATTAGCACGTCATCAAGATCACAGAATATTCATCGACAGCTCCTGCACACTTCACACACAGGGTGGGGGGAAAAAGGGAGAGCCTAAAACAAAGGATACCCTACAAGAGCTGGTTGACTAAAACAAAGACTCAAGACATAACAAGATGATTATGAGAAGACGAGGAACAAGAAATTCCATTTAAACGTAAGAGAAAACTTTATAACTGAAGGAATGGTCATAAATGGTACTTGTGGAGTCTCCACTCCTGGAAATATTGAAAACTCAACTTGACAAGGTCTTAAGCAACCTGCCTCGGTTAACCCTTCCAACTTCAATCATTCTGTGATTCTAACAAGACTGGATTGTTAAAATCCCTCCATAAGGAGACAGAAGATTATGAGAAAATTCTAATGAGTGAGATGCAATGGGATGGTGAGGCAAAAGACCAAAACTACCATCAGATTCTATGGGTGCAAAAAAGCTTATCCAAAACTACGAAATGGTCATCAGCCTAAGGAGAACCCAAGAGACACGATGAGTACTCAGTACTCGGAGTCCTTTGTACATTTTTTCACCACAAGGAATGTGGACCAGACCACCTTTTCCACCTGATTCACCAGATCACCTTCTAGATGCCCGAATGCTGGGCAGGCTACTTGGACACACGTCTTGGTGCTTGAGAGCACGCAGGTATGAGGATGAGAGAAACTTGTATTTTTGTAAATAAAATAACGTTTCCCTCCATATAACATCTGACTTTGAGCTTTATAACATTGTTTCTACAGCACTGCAGCATTATTTGCTACAATGATGTGATGCAATATGAGGCAATGTGAGATTTTTCTTCTACAGAAGCACTGTAAAATTCAGTGCACAAAACGTAATGTATCATCTCCTCAGCTGTGATAAATTAATACTGATCTAACTCTTAACTTTTGTTCTTTTCTAAACTGCAGTTGTCTGCTCATCTGAAAGATACGGACTAGTTCAGATAGGAATTAATCTGGGGAAGGCCCAGGACCTTTGTTTTAACCCGGGTCAGCCTAGGCTAGCAGAATGAATCCTTCTTGTCCTAAAGTTGATGGCTACACCAACTTATGAGTACTCAGTTTAAAAATATGATACGTCTAATTTGCATACATGAGTTTTGATTTTAATGTTAGCAAACAACGCAACTTGTCATGTTAATGCAGTAGCACCCACTAATCTTACACATGTTATCTTCGATCAAAATCTTCAGGACTGCAAGGCTCCCTCTGGTTCGACCCTTTTTGCTCTCCTCCTCTTCCCTTGATCTCCATTGTCCAGCATACAGCACCTATATTGAAGCAACTGTTTTGACAGCACCAACAGCACAATGATAAAATACACGCTATATCAAAGGTAAGCAGCACCACCTGCCAGCTCTTTCAGAGCACTGCAAGGAGCAGCAGGCTCAGACTGAACGTGGGCAACCCTGCGGCAGCAGTGGCTGAGAAAAGCAAAGATCATACTCCCCACACACTCCCCACTTCCCTGTCATGTCCTATAGTAAAGATTACTGTTCATGTGCCATCGATTCAGTACACAACACAAACTAATTAAGAATCTTTGAAATGCCCCAAACTACAACATATTTTTCAGAATATTTTGATTTGTTGCAATAAAAGTATTCAAAGTAATAGTTTAATTTAAAGACTTTTGGCAAAAAGTTTTCTAAGGTCCAAGAAGGCTATCTGGTAGGAAAGACCCTGCCTTCACCTGACCACAGGCCTTCACAGATAACCAATATTCTGTTGTTCCAAATGACCCTCTAACATCTCCTAGAGAATCTCTAAAATAGAGTGTGGGGGGTCTCTACTCTATCCATTTCTATTCCTTCCCTCCCTCCATTTGCCCAGACACATCCCCTTCCAGATGTGTGAGCATCATCTGAATGAACACACCTCCCTGCACAGGTACAGCTGGCTAGAGACTTTCCAAATTTCTTTTCTTTAAACTTTCAGGAAACAATGCATTTTCTGGTAGTACACAAGCAGGTCAGTTAAGAAAACAGCCCCCAGGACTCCTCTGAGGACTTGATCCAAGTCTTCCCCGATACAAAGAAAAAGAAAAAGAAAAAGAAAAAGAAAAAGAAAAAGAAAAACAAAAAGAAAAAGAAAAAGAAAAAGAAAAAGGAAAAGGAAAAGGAAAAGGAAAAGAAAAAGGAAAAGGAAAACGAAAAGGGAAAAAAAGGTAAAAATGAGAGTCCTCCAGACCTCTAGCTTCCAAAGAATAAACACATGCCGCAGCTCTGATCTCCTAGCAATACCCTTTCCTCAGCTTGCTCCTCTGTATAGTAGTGATAATTAGCTTTCTCATGGATGACATGTTTTAATTAGTGACAATAGCAGAGTGATTGAGAGGAAAAGAAGATAAGTTAGTCTGCAGACTTGTAAATTCTGGCACAGAAAACATGTGGCACAGCAAGAACAAGAATCCAGCAGGATCCAAACACTAACAGGAGGAAAACAGCTGCCTTTTCAGATGCTTAATACAGATTTCACATACTTCTAAATGCCGTCGATTGAGTCCAGACAGAGTACCAGCTGGTGTCTGAAGATAAGGTGCTTTGATTTCTTGCTCATCACTCATTTGTCACTCAAACAAAAAACAGCAGAATTCACAAGACAACTGAACCAATATTTGTAAAACAAAGGTCATTACTCCAGGGAAAGCCTGGATTCCTCCTGTTAAACCAACAAGTATAGGCAGAGGAGCATCACTGAGTTAGGACCCTAGCTGGTTCTAGTCATACAGCATAGATCAAGTTACTGGAATACTAAATAAAGCAGAATAGAAAAATCACATATATGCATCTGGGATGACCAGCTTCTGGCTCATCACACAACCGGCTTGGCCAGGCTGGCCAGCTGCAAGACCAAAGGGACCCCCACAGCTTTCATGGTGGTTCTGCATCCTATGGCAACCTTGCTCATGCTCAGCCTCTCTTTCCGTGGGTCGTCTGCAAATTACAATGTTATTAACACCCAAATGGCTATATTTAAATGTTTTCATACTGGAAGGACCCAAGTGAAACTAGCTGCTCTTTCATTTCAGCATCCTTCCCAAGAAATTCTCTATCTGTCATATCTTGTCTTTGTGACAGTATCAAACATACACGGAGCTGCCATAAGAACATGTCCCTGCACTGTAGCCCTCACTAATCCATACACTAAGAAAGATGTGCATGTGGCAAACAAGTCTAAGAGTAAAACTGAGCACACAGGAGAAAGTCATAAGACCCTTTACAAAATAAAAGCAATTTTTTTCTGTTTTCCAATGTATAACATTTACATATTCTTATCTTAGTAATAGCTCCTCAATGAGTAACCTGTGCTGTTTGGTGTTCAGGGGTTTTTTTGCAAGTTTACTAAGTTTTGCAAATTCTCTGGAACTCAACAAATATCCACATCCACACAAGTCTGTTACAAAGTTTTCTTGTCAGAGATCCATCAGCTAAAGTGAATTAGAGGTGCTGATTTCATCCCCGTATCTAAGTGGTCTTTGGCCAACAGCTGAGCCTAGTGCTGGGTGCTGAGAGACAGAGGCAGCCCAGAGCTGCAGCTGGGGTGGAGCTGCAAAGGGGCTGCCAAAGAAAGCTCAGGGCTGCAGAAAGAACTCTCCCATGGGGACTGTTTAGCTGGAGGAAAGGCTTGGGTACCTTGTCTGAGGTCCAGCCAAGGACTACATTTCAGTTCAGAGTCAAGAGATAAACGCAAAGCTACAGCTGTCAGGGGCTGGAAAGTGTCTTTCTAAGGGCTGATGCCAGAAGTCACTTTGGAAGAGTGCCATCAGCCCTGCTCCTGCAGCTCTGGGCTTTCTCTTTCTTGCAAGCCAACACTGAGGTAAAGCATCGGCTTCACTAGAACTCTTATCTGAGGAACAATTAGTCCCTAGATTGAGCAGGGCCTCTGGTCTATGGCTTAGCGTATTGCTAGGGTCAGGATTTGGTCTGAAAGCAAAAGAAAGATCACAGCTGGAGCAGGGCTGGAAGACAGAGAGGGCTGCAGAAAGTATCTCCCCTTGGACATGGTGTAACTGGGAGCAGGTCTGGGGTGTCCTGTCTGAGGGACCCTCTAGGATTAGGTTTAGGGTCAGGTTGAGATAAAAAGGCAGCACAAAACTTTTGCCGTAGGGGGATAGGAAAGTATATTCCAAAGCAAACAAAGGGCTAATGCCCTAAATCTCCTCAAAGGGATACTTAGCCCAGGGGAAGCTCTTAGCTTGGCGATAGTGTGGTTTATCCTCACCAGAACTTTCTAAACCTCACTAGAATGGTCTGACTTAGCAATGATTAAAAAGGCTGCACACGACAGTACAGGTAACATCACAAGGAGGTAACACACCACAACAGAGGCAACACGAAGCATTGCTAGAAAGGTGACAATTTGTTGCAACAAAGGAGAAGGTGCCATCTACTTTTTTTTTTTTTTTTTTTTTACTAATGCTTGGCTGAATTACGGAGCTCTTGTGCAATTGTAACCGTACGGGATAGTCCTGAGTGAGGATTTCACTGGCCATCTCCAAGCTCACAGACACGCGCATGTGGCAACTCAGGCTGAGCACAAAGAAGAGCTTGCAGGTAAATATTACAAACTTCTTGTAAAGCAATGGCCACTGCTGCTTTCTACTGTATAACTAACCTCTTCAGCATTACTTCACTAATGAGTAACCTACCCTGTTGTTTTCTATGACAGCATTGTCATTAGTCTCTGTTGGGTTATATGCACACAAAACTGCTCACACACATTTTCAAATGTTCTGCCGAGATCCTCGTCAGCTAAAAGCATCAAAGCTGCCACCGAAAGGAACATATTCTGCTCCGGTCTGCAAAGGGCATGTAGTTTTACACAGATTGAGAAATGGCACAGTGGCATCTAGTGGGTATTTGTTGCATCAGCTGATAACCAGCAGTAATTCTTGATTCATTAGGGCCATACCCTGCACCAGTGCTGAGAGGAGTACAAAAAGGGTGGCAGCGAAAGGGAAAAAAGGAGGCCTGCCCATCTCCAATGCAGAGAAAGCCCCTGGCATCAGAGGTCACCCCCTGGGCTCTGCTGTTCTCAGTAGCCCTTCCAACGAACAGCTTAAATGAACTTGTCTTTATTTTCTTCCCACCTCTCCTTCTTCTGCTTCCACACACTCTACTAAAAAAAAAATCCTTTACCACCTGGATATTTGTACTATACAGACATTTGTCATCTTTTTTGTTCTACCTGCTCAGCATTTACTCATTACTTAGGAAACAGGTCATTCCAGTTCATCTTTCCAAAACTCCATCACCCTGATGCCCTTCTCTAAAACAATTTCAATTTACTGGGACTTTTTTAGCAGAGCAGGGATTTTTTTTGTCATGGTGCAAAAAAATGCAGGCTTATATATTGTTCAGCTAATCAGGGAATTTCTGTTGCCCATTAGCACCTCAGGCTATGAAATTACAAAACAAACAAGCTTGCTGGTAACTGCCCTACACACTTTTTCCACCCCCATCCCTAAAATAATGAACTTATTAATGAAAGATAGATGAGCATTTGACAACACAAACAGCAATATGACAGTAGGCCAGCAGGACATCCAGCTCCATAGTTTGGAAGGAGCTAATAACAACAAAAAATAGATACACTTTTCCAGCACAGTCTCAGCCCCCCATCATTTTGTGGTTAAGCGACTTGCCAAGACAGGGTTCATGGTTAACCAGCCATGAGTGGCTTCTCTTTCCACAACTTTGTCCAGTTACTTTTTTAATCCATTTAAACTTTTACCATATAAAATATCCTGCAGCAAGGAGTTTAATAATTTACCTACCCACAGGAAAAAGTATCTGCATTTTCGGTTTTGAATCAAACGCCTATTACTTTCATTTGTTGTTTTTTTCTTAATGACTAACTCTAGTTCTCGTATTACACAATAAGCAGCTGCTCCTTGTCTACTGCATCCATGCCACTCACAAATCAACTCCTTCACTTTCATCTTAAGTTAAAATAAAATTCCACAAGGTTACACAGAACAGCTTATTACTGCCATACTAATCTGTAATGTATCAATGTGTTCGTGAGTGAGGCAGCAAATGACAATTTTCAATCACTTGTTCTTCATCTGAGCCACGTCTCCTTCTCCTGGAGTCATGTGGGGGCAGAAATTAGCTCAGCTTTTCCACTCCATACAGTGCCTTTACCTATGCTTTATGTTTGCTGCTCACCAGAACTAACTAAACAAAAATCCTTCCTCTGCTGAAGCCAGGGGAAACTTGCCACAGTGTGTAGTGGGGTCAGGATTATACCTCCAGGTATTTCTCGGCATTGATGGCTCAGAGTGCCTGAGATTCAAGCCAGTCTCCCAGGCAGATCGGTCTGCAGCCCCCCAGACTCAATCTCACTGATCTGTCTGATCACTCCCGTAAGTGTTTGATCTGCTGCTTTGTACTTTGCAACTTCTTCCAGAATAACACTGCCTGTGAATCTCATTGATGCACTTTCTTCCTTGAGTTCCTGATCCTGGTACTAAAAGTACATGTTTCTATTTTATTGAGACCTTCCCTGCACTGTCTACAACCCAATGGCCAATATTCAGGCTATGCTTTCAAGACGATGTCTCGCACAGTTTAGTCCTGATATCATTTTTTTGAGTCTGAGTTTCTCTTCACTGTCTTTTATCATTTTTCATAGTGTCCTATATGCATTCCTGCCAATGCAGTAGATCAGCCACGTGGAAAAGCCTGTGCCTTCAGGACAAGATAAGGCAGAGCAGTCACTCACAGTAAACACACAGTCTGCTGGCCAGCCAAAAATATAGCCTGCCATTGCGCAGAAATACTCTGGTGGAGTGACTGCCAGCCTGGGCTGACCAAGGTGAAAGCAGAGGAGCAGGAAGGGGCTGCAGCACCCTGCCCCGTCAGCCAGCATCCCCAGGGTCGCAGGCACTGCTGGAGCTTGCTGGCTGTGCAGGGTCCCCCTTCCAGCCAGACCCAGCTTCCACTCGCCTTACACAAGCAAGCTGGTAGAGATCTACATCTACAAAACCTCTGAAACACTCCCCTTCACTGCCATGTTTGGTATTTTTCCCTTCTTTTTACAGTTTCCCTTGCTGTACATACACTGCTGTGTTTTTCAGCTCCCTGAATATCTGCTTTCTCTTAGTCTTGTTCCGCCCAATTCTTTACTCTTCTCAATTAACCTTTAAAATCAACACTTCTGAAAGCTCTACTATAACACAGGCAAAGCCAGGCTGGCCTTACAAGATGTGTTTATCGGGGTTTAAGGCAAACTCTCCTGTTCAGGGGTAGAATGAACCGGTACAGCCCAGAAGAGTTAAAGAACAGAGTTAAAGAACAGAGCTTCTGCAATCAATGACTTACTCAGCAAAACACCAAGAAGGGGAGCTGAGGCAGATTTTGTTGAGCAGAGATGTTAAGCGGCCATAGAGATGCTGTGCATACTCATGCAGTGCTTGTCTAGCAGAGTTACAGTCATTAGATGTGTAAAACTACGCATAGCTATTAAGCAAAAACCCTTGCATCGTAAAAGCCTACCTCATCAGAAAGCCTTATGCAGAAATAGTTTGTCATGCAAAAAAAAAGCTTTAACCATGCTAGTAATGCTGTGTTCACTACATAGGGCAGATGGCAGGGATGGGCCTTCTGAGAGTTAGCTAGGACCACTGCAGGTGATCTTCAGAGCCAAAGTTAGGTCTGGTTGCTAAGGGTCATATTCAGCTGAGTTTTAGTACCTCAGAGATGGTGGTTCCAAAGTCTCTGTGCTCCAATGCTCAGTCATGTTCAAAGCGAAAAATGTTTTCCCAACGTCTAACCAGAATTTCCCTTGTTGCAGTTTTCCTTGATTGCAACATTTGCCCTGGTTCTTTCTCAGGATAGGCATACTGGGAATTCAAGCTGCAGGACCGAGGTTCTCCTCACCAAGGATAACAACCTGTCCTCATGGGAATTCACCGTGAGTTCCAAGGCCTTTCTATACAACAGGTCAACCTACATGTGGTACACACAAACCTGTTTTTCCTAACGAAATATAGCTATGCTCACTTTATTACAACAGATCTTTCTCCTTGCCACAATGTTCAAATAAAACAAGACACCCATTAAACTGAAAAATTACAAGAAGCTTACTGGGCTTCCATAACATTAGGTACCTACGATACTTGTCTTTTCTTGACAATCCCAAGGTGACTTGCAAAGCGACAGTCTGGCCACACATGATTGAGTCAGACCTGAGATTCATGAAGAGGCTGAACTTCCATGTTTAGCACAGAAGTGAGGCCCAGCTGCAGCAATGTTAATCACCTGGAGGTACTGCTAAAGGATCCTGTGGTATGGTCTCCTCCCCACCAAGCATCATGTAACTTCCTGAAAAACTTACTGGTTTAGTTGAAATGGTTTTGTGTATATATATATATATATTTTAATCCAGAATATTCTGGTGTATTTGTTAGGAAGCTATTTTACTGTAGCTGCTGAAAATGCTGTTTCTGTGCTGCCAAGCCCTGCTAGATACTTCAAACTAGAAGGCTTGAGACTTGCTGTGTTTGCAAGCAGCTTGGTCAAGCTGAAGAAAACTGAGAAATGGACCCAGAAGCACTTCCTCTTTTTTTTCAGAAAAAAAAAAGATGTAATTTTTCTATTCTGTTCCTACTCTGTGTTTGGAACTGCAGGCACAGAAAGCCTTGTCATCATGCACTCTTCTGGACAAATTTGGGAAACTCTCTCTCTTATAATTAACTAACTGAATTTAAAAAGCTTTCATGCCTCTGATACTCCAAACTGGATGCTCACCTTCTATAAATCTCTTCCTCCTATAAGAAGCTTGTGATAGCGAAGGGTTGCATCCTCTCTGATCTCCTAGTATCTGGTCTGAGAGATCTCCTCTTCCATCATCTCCCTTGCTGCTCACAAGTTTTGAATGAGCACAGAGGCATCCTCAAGAATCGAGATCCTTAGCACTAGTTTTTCTTTTGTTGATGAAACCTGAGGTTTCAGTCTATGGCATTTTGAACTACTACAGTCAGGACTGTTGGGGTCCTGTCAGACTCTTGGTCTCTGAACCTGCACCTTCCATTGTGCACCTGGCTCAGGGAATTGTGATAGATGAAAATGAACACTGCAGAAAATAAAGCCATTAGTTTTCAGCTGGATGTCCGACATTCCTGCTGTCACTGCTTCCAGAAGCAGCAGAATGAAGTGGGGCCAGATTAGTAACTTTGCCTGCATCAGCACTCGCCTCTCTTCCTAAACTCCTTCACCAGCAGTAACACTGGTCTGGCAGCTATTGAGATTGTAAGAACTAAGAAAATAGAACCTTGCTGTTGTTTTGAAGGGGTGGGTGTGTCCTCAGATATCTGGTTAAGAGGCTTCGCAGCTCAAGGGAGGCACCTCTAACCAGTACACTGCAGCAAACAAGAATGTGGAAAAGGCCATTGGAAATTCTTCTGAAGCATATTGCAGTCACACTGCCTCTCACGTGGCGCAGCTGAATGACAGCTGACTTTCTACAGCAGTGTGTGTCATTTGCTATCCAGCTCATTTGTTATCAGAATATAACCTAAGAAAGGAGAGATCTGGCACTGGAAAACACAATGCCTTCTGCTGTTATGGATAAAGAATAAACCTCGTATATGAACACCATGTGACATGGCAACAGGAAGCTACATAATCAGGTCGGACCAGGTGCATTTGAAACTACTGTTTTTTCAATGTCATTTTGAGAGTCCAGAAGTGATTGTAAAACGGCTGTGTCACAGGCTCATCCGAAATAAGTTATGATACAGAAAAGAGAAATGACAGGTCCTGTTGGGAGACCTGAACAACCATAACAGTCAAGACTTGGGAGAGGAAGGCCTGGATCTGAATAGGTGAATGCTCCATTTAAGGAACAGAAGAGGAAAGGTGGCTGATTCCAGCTGTGGTGGGGATAAGGCTAAAACAGTCACATCTGTATTAGGATAATGCTGGAGCCTAATAACTGAATTCATTCCTTGTGACAGTCTCACTCAAGTCAAATGGGCTCCAACGCTGATGACATCTGTTGCATCTCTGAAGAGCAGATGCTGGAGCCTCGAATATTTGTAGGGCTACACCTGCCAGTTAGTGAAGGCCTCTCAAGATTTTTGCTGCCTCTAAGTCTTCCCCTCCTTCTTCTAACATGGTCAGTTCTGGTCACGTGTATCAAATGTACCAGCAAAAGGCCTTTTTACAGCTTCCAAACCTTCACCTCAGTCTCATTCTAAACAGCTAATAAGCCTCATTAAGCAGAGAATAGCTTTTCTTAAGCGCCATCCATCGTTCCTTTTGAGGCTGTGCAGCAGCTGGCTCCCTCTGCTACAAACAGAGGCAGTTTTTCCAGGGAGCAATCCTTATCCCCACCTCTTTTTATTAGCTCTAAGGCATCCCGTTTTTTCTGTCTCCAGTACAAGCTTCTGTCTGCTGCCTTCTGGTAATTACAGGCCACTAAGATTGAATGTGTGTTAATAACACAAATGAAAAATGCTCCTTCAGGCGAAGCTTGCTTTACTGTGAACTGTATTCCAGGAATGCTCCACCATGTCTCAGTTTTGCAGTTAGAAAGTACCTAAAACTTGTAAAGCCAGAATCCCTGTGCCTTATACTCCTTCTATTCATCTCCCAGGGCAGGAACCAGGCAAGATCCCTGGAATAGAAGAACATTCCTCATATTGACAACATATTCCTCTCGTTGTCTGTTCTGTACAAGTGTTCTTCAAACATTGTATTTCCTTTCTCTGGTAACTGATTTCAGGTTTTGTATTGGCTACCACCCCTGCACACACCCATGAGGTCGCACACTCACATATGGAGTGATGTCTGCTGTATCAGAGCGCTGACCTCAAAAGCCTGCCAAGTCCCTTCTAATCCTGTCCCTGCAATTACCTGTACATTTTAAAATACAGGCTCAGTAACTTGCCTCATGAATGTCTGCAGACAAAGTATCTTTCCATTATTCCCCTTTTTATCTAGCCATGAGTCACATTAGTTTTTTTGCCAGTAATATCACAGTTCACGCTGCAATGAAGAAACAGCATCTAAATCTCTTTCAGTGACTCCATTCAAGTACTGTCTTCACTGCGATAGTAAAGCCCTATGCAAACTCACTAAAACCCTTAATACATTTTGTCTGAATGCAGCTCATTTATCACACACCCCATATCACTGCCTTGTTTTCATTGTTCTTTATCACTCTAATAATATTTGTGTTGGTGCAGGTTTTATCAGCACTATCGTATGTGTATTTCAAGAACAAACATAAAAATGTTGAATAGCTCCTGGTGTAGAATGGTTTCCTGCAGAAACTCACTAGGAATTTACGAGTCAGTAAAGATCTGTGTTAAAACTTGTTATTCGGCAGTAAACACATTAACTCATGCTTCTTGGTGCTATAGAAATGTGAAAACACAGCCATTCAACTTACTGTTGCACAACACTGATGACAAATAAAATACACTACCTCTACGCAGTTCCTTCTATTAGCCAGCCCTCCCCAAAATAATCAATTTTCTCTGACAATTTACATGTCATAAAACTATCCTTTCGTTATTTCTGGTTTTGAGGATTTTACCTGGAGCGACTGTCATTCTCGCTGCTCAATAGCGCCCCAAGGTGTCGCATTTACTTTTTTCACCATACTGGTGGAACAGAAGAGAAATTTAAGAGAAATACTCATTCCCTTGTGATGGGTGGTCGGCAAAGCAGCTCCTCTTCGCTTTGGGTGTCGGTAGAATAAGAGGTGAGGTATGTTTTATCTTAAGAACTAGGAATCACCACAAACTTGACACCACCGGCTCAGCAGGCTGCGCTTTTATGTATGGAAATGCCAAGTTGTCAGTATTTTGTAGCCATTCTGATTAAACCTTTTATTTCTTGCATCACTGTTCTTCCATTTCTGAAACAACTTCAGGGTGAAAATGGCTGCCCGTTCTCACTACCACGCTGACAATTTCATATTCTTGAAAAGCAGGACTCAAGAACACTGAAAAGTGCTCCTTGTGAACACAAAGTAATGGGTGTGCAGGTGGGGGCACAATTTAGACCACTTCATATCCAATGGGTGAAAAATTCTATTTCAATGGTACATTAAGTCCAGCTACTATTACTATGCGCCCACTGAGACCACAGGCCCAAGCTCTAGTACCCTCCTGTAATATGCAGTCGTTGTGGGGGGAGGAGGAACATTCAGCTTTTAGAATCAGTTGTTTCTAGAGCTTTTGAAGAGGGATGCCCATTTTTTCCATACAAAATAGCCATATATGGATTGTGCTGCTGGACCCAAACTTTCCAAGCCTCTGTTGGATGCAAATAGTCTATCCAGGTTTTAACACCTCTTGTACGAGCATGCACCAGCCCCTCCCTCACCCTACTTTCATCTCCTTGGCCTACAGCAGATGCAGCTAGGTTTATTTCTACTTTAACATGCAAGCTGCGGGCAAGCATATAAAATTCTTTCGAATTCAGATGCTGCTCCCGCCTTTCAGTGAGAGCACTTAGACTGTCACAGCCTCGAGGCTTAGTTTGCACTTAGAGGCAGTACAAAAGAAGCTCGAGCACCAAACAGGGTAAAACACTGGCCTGCCTTCCTTCTCCTCGAAGCCTGCGTGGGTTTCAGCTCAGGCCCGGGCAGCCCCCAGCGCCGCGAGGCGGGGAGCGCCTGAGGGCACTCTGGCTGTGGCAGCGCCCTGGGAAGGCGTTGAAAGGTGGGTGAGAGCGTGTGTTCCGTGGGCGGCCTGTCGACAACGCCGGCCAGGCACAACTCCGCCACCCGCCTGCCCTCGGCCGCTCCCGGCCAACCCCGGAACCCCACTCCGGCCCTGCCCGCAACCCGCCAGACCACGCCCCGCCCGTCCCCACCGCCCACCTCCTTCTTCTTCTTCTTCTTCTTCTTCTTCTCCTCCTCCTCCTCCTCCTCCTCCTCCGCCCCTCAGAGCCTCCTCCGCCCGCCCGCGCCCCGCAGCGGCTGACGCGCCCGCTTCCCATTGGCTACGCGAGTGCGCGAGCGCCGGCGCCGCCAATAGGCGACGGCCACGGCGGGGTACGCGCGGCGCGTGGGCGGGGCGGGCAGGCGCTAGCGGCGGCGGCGGCGGAGGAGGAGAGCGCGGGGCAGCCATGGGGGCGTGTGCCGCGGGCCGGCTGTGGTGGGGTAGGAGCCGCGCGCGGCGGCGGGGCCGCTGAGGGGGCGCGGGGAGGCGGCGGGAGGCGGCTTCCCCCTCCGCACCCGGCTTCCCGGGCCGTGCCGGAGGTGTGGGCCGGTCGCGGCGGGAGGGAGCTGGGCGCTGGGGACGGGCTCGGAGCCGCCGTGCGCCCGTCTCCTTCTCGGGGAGGAGCGAGGGCTCTAGGCCGTGCGGGCCGCTCGCCGGGGTGGCTGGCGGGGGGGGGGGGGGGGCAGCGCTAGCCTTGGGGGGGGTACCGGACCGCGGGTGGGCAGCTTAAAGATCTCACCAAGAAAAAAAACAAAACCGTGCCTCTCTCTCACCCGGATTGAAAACCCGCTTAGGCTCCCCGTCAGCGGCGGCGTTTCGCCGGCCTGGCTGCCCTGAGCTGGGAGCTGGCGCGTGAGGGCGGTAACGGTAACGGCTGGGGACAAAGGCAGGCGTTCGTGGGGAGCTGTGCGGCCCCTGCCCCGCTGCTCGACGCTGGACGGGGCTGCGAAGGGCTCGGCAGTGCCGCTCGGGCCCCGTTACGGAGGCACCGGCGGCGCCGGTAGCGCCGCGCTGGGCCCGGGGAGGGGGGAAGAGGGTGCGGGGGCTTCGGCAGCCGAGCCCTGCTGCGGAGGGGACGAGTGGTTGAAGGAGGACGGTCACAGAATCGTCGTCGTCCCGTAGCAAAAGCTTTTTTTGTTTTCACAGATCTTCAGAGTCACAGCTTGGCTTTTCGATCGAGACTAGTAATGCCAGCAGGGAGTTGCCCTAGTTGGTTTAACAATGCTTCTGTCTATGTAATTCATGTACATTAGATAACTTTTGAAAATCAGATTATCTGAGATTTTCTCTTTTTTGCCTTAGTACGAAGGACAGATTTGCGTTTTCCTGGCTCAGATGCTTTCTGTTTGTTAAAGATGAATTAAACTTTGAATGCTTCACTGTAAAAAGGAAAATTATGCCATCGGTTCATGAGTAATAGTTTAAAAAAAAAAAGTAATGCAGTGGTACATGACTAGGTGAGTTCCACCATGTGCTTTCTTTTGGAAGTTCTCTTTAGCAGGTGTTTTTGCATAAACTAGGACTTCTCTATTGGAAGTGACAGAAATGGCTGAGTGAACTGTGTTCAGCTTCTGTATGTGCTCTGCCAGAGGTCTCTTTAGGCGATGCCAGAATATGCTGGTTTCAATTAAATGGTCTCATTCTGTCTAGAGAAAGGTTTTTCTCTTGAAAGTGACTGTAACATTGAAGTAGCTTTTTCCATCCTTGTTTTCTTACTTTACCCCAGTGGCAGCTGTGACAGCCACAGATTGCCTTGGAAGTCAGTTGATCAGTGCTGATTAAGGGCTGTTTGTGTGGGGGCATACTGGAGGGAGAGAGCCAATCTAAGGTGTAAATCTGGTGGTGGAAACCAACTAGGATCACCCCAAAGAAAAGGGTTGGGTTCTGGGGCTAGAAGAAGCAGTTGGCAGGGGTAGTGGTGCGACAAATAAGGCGCTGGGTTGCAGTGTGGCAATTCAGTCCTCATCTCTGGTTCAGTAAGCTGGGAGATGTTATTTCTGTCGGCTTCTCTCACATGCAAAATAGGTGTAAAGAAACTGGCTTTTCTGGAGCGGGACTGATAAAGTGTAGGTGATGCCGTGCAGTCTGTGTACCATGTGCTGTAGAGTTTCTGCATCATTGAACTGTATCTTCCTCTCATGTTCAGTCTTGAGAGAGAAAGTGCAGCTTCCTGTGCAAGTTGTTAACCACGTGCAGCAAAGCTAACTATTTTTTTGCCTAGTTCTGACTTACGTGTCTGAGCTCTTACTCCCCCCTCAGTCTTTGGTGGATTAAGAAAAGTCTTCTGCTATGCGGATTTAGTTAGAGATGCTTGTCATCTTTCATCAAGTCATCTCAATCTCTCTGACTAGCTAGAAGCAAGGATTACAAAGTTTTATGTGCAGAGTCTCAAGCAACAATAAGATCCAGAAGTGACCAGAAATATGAAGTCTTTCTTAAGAGAAAGAAATTTTCTTGTACCTTTTAGTATTTGGGTTTTTTTCCCAGCATTCTGAGTGCTTGAGTTGTTAACCAGAGAGATTTAGCTGCTGTTCTCCAGTCTGTTTCTAGAGAGATAAATCAGTGGTAGACTAAGATTCTCATGAGCAAGAATGAAGGAGCTCCTTACACTACCAGTGCATCAAGTGCTGGTCCTAAGATCAGTGTAACTGTATTAAGACTAGTTGGCACAGTCCTGCGTTATGTGATCCTATGAAAGATGTGTTTGAGTGCCTGCTGTGCAAGAGGTGTGGGCAGTTGGCTTAGAAGTTTCTGTGAGAAAGAACTGAAAGAAAACATAGCTGATCGTGGGGATCGCTGCGGAAGTTCTGCAGGTCTGGTACCATTAGCAGTTAGGGTTGCAGCTTTGACAAAATGCTCTCTGGAGAGCCGTAGTGGGAGTGGCATAACTCCAGCTAGCTTTAGGCACAGAGAATGTATTACATGATCCTGTGGAATAATCATTTAAGTGTGGAGGGCAAGCATGTATCTTGCCTGAACTACCTTTTTTTTTTCTGGTCAAACTGGAAACCCTTTTCCTCCCCCCCCCCCCCCCCCCCCAATTTGTAGGGGATCGTGAGATATTTTAGCCATGGCAACAGGAGAATCATGAATGTTCTGCAGGAATGCTGATTGCTTTGCTTTTTGTTCTAGGCACAGTGAGCTGTACGTTATTCCTGGCAGTTAACGGTTTATATTCGGCCAGTGATGATGTGATAGAGCTAACACCAACTAACTTCAACAAGGAAGTCATTCAGAGTGAGAGCCTGTGGCTCGTGGAGTTCTACGCCCCATGGTACGAATTACAGCTGCATAGTTGCTTGCTCTTATCATGGAGGAGCAGCACAGGAATCTGCTGCTGAGCAGTCCAGGGCTTCATTCAGTTGTTGGCAGTACAGTTATCTGTGTGATGGCCTCATTACGAGTAAAATAACTGTAGTTTTGATTCCTATTTTCAATGTCCTCACAAGGCAGAAAGGCAGGAATTGGTTTTTAGTCAGCAAATAGGGTCTAATAACAAAACCCTATATGCCATTTCACTGCTTCACTTTTTCTGCTGAAGTTAGTATTAAAAATGACCAATCAAAGAGATAATAGGTAAGTGGGAATGCCCCTCACTTCTGTCTTTCTGAATCTGATTCTCATGTGAAAGCATAGATCTGAATTCACACTTAAAATTTCCATTGAAAAATACTGGCTGCTTGCATCTTGGTTTAGCACCTCTGTCTCTCACCCTGCTCATGTCCAGAGCATGGAGTCTCCTCCATGTAAATTCTGAAGATGTGTTTTCCAGCTTTGCGCAAATCCTCTGTGCTGTTGCTGCCCAAAGCTCCATCTTCTGGAGAAAGGGGCCTTTCACTGCAACAGCCTGACTGTCTGGAGTGAGAGTTTTAGGGGAAAGCTTGCTGTGCCTCTTTTAGTGGTGTTGCAGCTTTACGGGCAACAGGAAGCTTTATTGAACAATGACAATAAAGTGTAGAACAGGTATAAGGAAATGGGCAGCTCCTCTTTCCCTACCGACTTGTGATGCTGTGAGTATATACTAGTTGCCAGTCAGCTGCTGGTCTTTTCCTCCAGACACCACAAATTCTTGCTAGCTAAGAAGTTAACTCTAGAATAACTTTTGAGCCTCACGATAGGTCCATTTTAGCTTGCAGCAAGTGCACTAGTGTGCAGATCTGAATTTTGGTGCTTATGTTTGCCTCTGTTAGGAAACCCAGGTAACTTTTGAGATGTGTGCATGTATGTACGTATGCACTTATGTAATACGTATGGAGTTTTTTCTTCAGAAGTGTGAGATGATGTTGTGGCATAGCTGCTTCCCATCTTCATGAGTAGACCTTAAGTCTCACACAGTTCGCTGCAAGCGGCTGTCCTGTAATTGCAAACCCAGCAAGGCCACTCTGTGCTGTGTGAAATAGTTGTCAGATCTAAATGACAATTATGATTTGTTGTTTTTTTTCTAAAAGGTGTGGTCATTGTCAAAGACTAACCCCTGAGTGGAAGAAAGCAGCAACAGCATTAAAAGTAAGTTTAATCTTTCAAATGTGCTTGTGGCAGTGAATTGAGCGGGGTTTGGCCATTTGTAATCTGGCCGGGAACATGGAGTTGGGTTAGTCCCCAGAACCATACCACTTTAATCACACTTGTCCAGCCGGAGAAGTGGCCAGTCAGAGGCACTTAAAAAATCAGGATTTCTGTGTTTTGTTTTGGTTTTTTTCTTTAAAGAAGCCATTGAGTTGGAAGTAACTCAATTCTGTCCCTGTGAATTCCTGTTACTGTTTTCCAGGGCTCCTTTTAACAGCACAAGAAGACATTAGAATCCAGCCATCTCCCAAAATAGCATGTTTCTCTTTTCTTTCTCACTGTCCTGTCACCTGCCTCTGAAGTACAGGAACAGCATGAACTGAATATGTGAAAGCAGCTTTGTAAGCTGTTGGTGATGAGTATTTCTTAATTACAGAGAACTTGGTCACATAGTGATTTGCCGAACTCTTGCCTAGGTAAAATATATTCCTCCTCTTAAAAAAAAAAAAAAAAAAAAAAAAAAACAAAAAACAAAAAAAAACAACAACCAAAAAAACCCCCAAACAATTTAAAATTTAGTTTGTCAGGATGAAGACAGAAATGGGCATATATGATCTTCTGTAGTTTAATGCTTTTGAGGGTGTAACACCTCTCTTCTAGCGAGTGTTTTCTTACCCTCCTAATAACTCTCTCTCCAGCATGCATAAAGTATAAAATGTGTTATGTCAATGTAGAAGTCTTGTCTTAGTTTTTGTTTGTATTTCCACAGGGTGTAGTGAAAGTAGGTGCAGTAGATGCAGATAAGCATCAGTCCTTGGGTGGACAGTATGGAGTCAGAGGGTTTCCAACTATCAAGATATTTGGAGCCAACAAAAACAAAGCAGAGGACTATCAGGGTAAATGTGATGTTCTTTCACGTGTTGCATGTCTAAAAACTTGCCTCAATACAGAAATTATGGTAGCTGTTAATTCTGTCTTGTGTGGTGTTTTCTTCCCATCTGGTGCTTATAGTCAGACAGATGGGTGGGACTTGTTTGACCGGATTGTCCTTGTGTGGGCTAACAGTCTCACCTGCAGTTTATAGTTGGTGGAGGTTGACAGGCAGTTCCAAAGAGTCATTCCTTTCTTCTTGTTTACTGGGAGCTTGCCAGAGTCACCCCCAATCAGGTAAGGTGTAGTTAAAAAAGTGAAGTCAATCCTGCTACTTGTGTTTAAGTCATTGATGTCCCACCACCAGTACCATATCACTCATAGCCCAGTCTTTTCTGGAAGAATCCTTGGAGTGAGGGAGTATTAAATTTGTAATTAAGTCAGTGGCCTGCCTTAAACTGGCTTTTTGGTGCTTTAATCGCTCATTTTACTGCATTGCAGGTGGCAGGACAAGTGATGCCATTGTCGATGCTGCTCTAAGTGCTCTTCGGTCACTGGTGAAAGACCGTCTTAGTGGCAGAAGTGGAGGATATAGTTCTGGGAAACAGGTATTTGAGGGAATGTGTGGGTTTGTTTTCAACTGGAGGCAGTACTGTACAGAAAATCAGAGCTTGTGCTCCTGACTCTGTTCACAGAATGGTTGAAGTTGGAAGGGACCTCTGAAGGTCGCGTAGTCTAGCCCCCTGCGCAGTGCAAGGGCGACTAGAGCAGGTTGCTCAGGGCTGTGTCCTGTCAAGTTGCGAGTATCTCCAAGGACTGAGACTCCGCACAGACTGCACTCTTTGGGCAACGTGTTCCAGTGTTTGACAACCCTCACAGTAGCTTTCCCTTATGTTTAAATGAAATTCTTGTATTGCAACTTATGCCCTTACTTTTTGCCCTGTCACTGGGCATTGCAGAGAAGAGTCTGCCTTTGTTTTCTTTACTCCCCTCCACTCGGGTGTTTATATACGTGGGTAGGATCAACGCTGAGCTTTCTCGCTTTCCAACTGAGCAATCCCAGCATTCTCAACCTCTCATTGTATGTCAGATGCTCAAAGCCCTTAATCAGCTTTGACCCTTGACTGGACTTGCTCCAGTGCATGTATGCCTCTTCTGCTGGGGAGCCCAGAACTAGACCCAGCACTCCAGATGTTTCACACAGTGCTGAGCAGAGGGAAGGATCACCTCCCCAGACCACCTGGCAACTCTACCTGAAGCAGCTCAGGAGGCTGTTGGATGCCTTTGCCACAGGGGTGCATTGCTAGTTCATGATCAGCTTGCTCTGCATTAGGACTCCCAGATCCCTCTGAAAAGCTGCTTCCAACTGGTGAGTCCCCAGCATGTACTGGTGCATTAGGTTATTCTTCCCCAGGTGCAAGGCTTTGCATCTCCCTTTGAATTTTTAGGTCCTTGTTAGTCACATTCCCCAACTAGTTGAGGTATCATTTGCTTGGTCCTAGTCTGAGCTAGATGGGTAAGTTTCTTTTAATTTGGTTGTGTTCTTCTGAGTTGGCTTGCTGGGTTTCTGTTTCTCCCTGAAGGTAAGTTGAAAAGCTTCTGGCTCCTACTACTGTTTCTAAATTGTGGAACAAGTACAGTCCAACATCCTCAGGTTGGCCAGATAGAAGACCCGGGTGGACTGTACTCTATAATGTGTACTGCAGTTGCACATGTGTGTTCTGCCTGGAAACCAGGGCAGAGTGGGGTGGGAGAGTTGGAGAGTGCTTTGTTCTTGGACAGATCAGAGCATGAAGAACTGGGGAAGTGTTCCCACATCTTCTTGTTAGTCAGTTTGACCTAATTTCTCTCTTTTTTTTTTTTTTTTAAGAGAAGGTTCACTTGCTGTTTCTTGAAAGTGCTGTGGGAGTAGGCTGTGTGTGTATTGTCAGTTCTAAAATGGGAAGTTGTATGACCTAACACTGCCTGTTTTGTATCTTGTTCAAATTAAGAGCATTTGGTATGACATGACACACAGGAGATCGCTTGTGCAGGAAACCAGTTTTGGTTGCTTCTTATGCGAGAGTCTGTTTGTTTCTTACAGAGCCGAGAGAGCGGAGGCGGAGATAAGAAGGATGTGATTGAGCTGACTGATGACAGCTTTGATAAGAACGTCATAAATAGTGACGATGTGTGGATGGTGGAGTTTTATGCCCCATGGTGTGGGCACTGCAAAAAGTAAATGAGGCTTTTCTTTGACAATTCATTTCCCATTAGCGTTCATTTTTGTGCGATACCCTTAATCCCCTAAGAGACCTTGCATTGCTGGTGTATCAGAAGTGGGGGGCTCTGTAAGGTGTTTTTTACAAAAATGTGTGGCTGCTTCTGCTCAGAGCACTGTGGTGCTTCTCTAGCTGCACTGTTCCTCAGCAGTAGAATTCCAGTGGAAAAAAGATCCAGAAGTTATGCTGACCTTTTCATTCCTTTAGATGCAGGACTTCAGTCTCATTTGGAGTAACCCTCCTAGCTGTCATTCTCTGCAGAGACTTATTTTTTCCCTGAGTGGACTATGCTACATAATGTTGGAATGTTGTCTACTTTTGTTAGCTCTAAGAGAGTTTAGAGCATAATCTTTGTCTTTCAGCCTGGAGCCAGAATGGGCAGCCGCTGCCACCGAGGTGAAGGAACAAACAAAGGGAAAAGTAAAGCTGGCTGCAGTAGATGCAACAGTCAATCAGATGCTGGCAGGCCGATATGGGGTGAGTGTGCTCTGCAGCAGTTACAATTTCCTCTCCATCTCTAGTACGTCGTATTTTCGTTTAATGCTTACTAAACTGTCCCTTAATCTGGTACCACTTCAATGTTTTGTGCTGAAAATAACATTAAATGACACATACCATTTTTCCACAAATAACTCATTCCTGAGTGTCAGTAACAATATAAATAAAGTGAGAGGAACGGAATAAATCTGGATGTTGCTGATGAAAAAGGCTGTTTATTTGCATAAGACAGGTCACTCCTTTCAGACTGTTTGTATGCTGACTGGATGTCTCCAGAACCCACGCATGTGCCTGTACATTTTGGAGTCAGTTCTCAGGGATCACTCTGACAATATTAGCTGCCCAGATTAGCTATGCTGTGGGCCCAAAGTGAACTGATATTCTGTAATTTTTTTTAATACAGTACAGGGAGCTTATGGTGCCCTGCTTAGTTTCCTTGTGAGTGCACGTGGCAGCAGTCAGTAGGAACACTGAACAAGTTCTACTGGAAGTGTGGCAGTGAGAGCTTAAGGTCCGCTTGTTGCCATATGGGCACAGTGGTGTCTCCCCACAGACAAATCAGGGAAACTAATGTCTAAGAAATACGAAGAGTTAAGATAGTCCTGCTGGTACTTAAACCTGCAGTGCTTGGTGCATCTAAACCAAGATGAAACCGTGGCTGATTTGTCAGGCCTCAAACCTGAAAAGTGTTTCAGTGTATGTTAACCTTGTTTTGAATTGTTGCACAGATAGGAAGGTACAAAATTCTCTAAATTTAGCCATAACGTGCTGTGAGACTTGATTCATGTAGATGTTAAATCTCTTCCTTTTCTCTTAATCTAGAACACATTGGCGTAGCAGATAACTTCCACCATAAATATGCAGAGTCACTTGAGCTGATGGCTTAAACTTGTCTTGCAGATTCGTGGATTTCCCACCATTAAAATCTTCCAGAAAGGAGAGGACCCTGTTGATTATGATGGTGGCAGAACTAGATCTGATATCATTGCTCGTGCACTGGATCTGTTTTCTGATAATGCACCACCACCTGAGCTCCTGGAGGTACCTCTACATCATTTTCTCAAATTGCTTTTCCATCACAGGCTTTGCAGCAGTTTTTACAGGGCTATATTAACTGTAAATAAGTTACAGCCTAACTGTGCTGCTTGCACACTGTTTTGCAGCAGAAAGTCAAGGATGATAAATCTGATCATTCATCTCTGTTTAATTTTTACTGTGAATTTTTAGTTGACTGAAAGGTTGTCAGAATTGATACAGTGAAGGCGCTGACAGGATGGTACCACGGTGTCTGAATGCTCTCTTGAGGAAGGAGTGAAAAGAGTGGGTTCTGTGCCCCATCTTTTTTCTTACAAAAGGGCAGGGTTTTGTCATTTGTAAGCTGTCATTAGGAGCTGCATGAGGCTTGTCCAAAAAACTCCAACCTCTGCGTGGTGACTGTGATGTTGGTAGATTTGAAACAGTGATCAGTTGTCTCCAAAGTGGGGTGTATGCAAGACAATCCATTGGGGTGCAGGAAGAAAAAAAAATTGTACCATTAATAAATCGGAAATGTTTTTTTTCATCTTTGTCATTCTTTTAAAATGCGTATTTTCTGTATACTTTATAATGTACATAATGTTAGTACAGCAGTACATGCATATAATTGATACGTATCTATATATTGGGGCTGTGTGCGTAGATATTTTTTACTGGTAGTGGTGCACAAAGTTTGGAGACAACAGATGTAGAGAAATGGTTTGATTCCTTTTTAAGGTATACCATGCAAAACGGTATTGCTTTGTTAATGTCAATTAAATGTCCTCACCTTCAGCGAATGCTGCACCCTGCTGGCTCTCCCTGTGCCAGCAGTGCCATGAATGACACCTGCAGGCATATGCGTAGGTGTGGGTGTGCTGTGTCCAGCCCTGGTCCAAGGACAGTGATTTTAAGCAAGAAGTGACATCTTACTGGGCTCTCTGTAAGCCTTATTTGGTACTACTTACTCTCCTGTTGCTGCACCTCTCAACAGAAGAATTTGTGAACTCTGCAGTTAGTCTTCTGTTGGGGGACCAGTGAAGTAGGAGAGGCCTGTAAGCTTTTGCGTCAAGTGGTTTCAGTGGTTACTACCTTGTGGGATGGAGTTGATACGCGGTTGGAGGGAAGTGCAGTCAGAGCTGGGTAACCAAGTCTTACTCTCATTGACTCTCTGCCACTTTCTTCTAGATAATTAATGAAGATGTTCTGAAGAGTATCTGTGATGCTCATCAGCTCTGCATCATTTCTGTCCTGCCTCATATTCTTGACACAGGTAGACATACAAGCAAGCAGACTTCTGTATGAATTTGTCACTTAAAGCACGTAGTTGTGTTTTTCAACTTGTCCAATTCTGTCTTAACAGGAGCTTCAGGGAGGAATTCTTACCTGGATGTCATGTTAAAAATGGCTGAAAAATACAAAAAGAAAATGTGGGGGTAAGTGTCATTGCAGACTTGTCTTCTTGGAGAAGATGTGAGCATTTTTAGAAGTAACAGGATAGAACTTGTATGACAGTGATTTATTTGCAGATAAGAGTTGTTCCTTGTTAGGGATAGTAAATCTTGGTATTTCACTAACTGTACTGGGGGGGGGAATGCTGTGGCTTTAGAATAAATTGCCGATTTTTTTTCTTCTCATCCACCTCTCAAATCCTGCATTTACAAGTGATATCTAAGCATCGATGAGATCAGATTAAGCATCTTTTACTCTTGTCCTGAATGCTAAAATATTTTAGGACAGTATTTATCCAGTTTCTTTTGGAGTCTTTTGCTGATAGGTGAGTCTGCCAGTATGACTGCTGAATTCTCAAAAAAAAACCCAAAACAAACTGCAGTTATTAACAGGTTTCATGCTATCAAAGAAGCAGGCCAGCAGGCTTTGCCTTTTTTCCTTCTCTTCCTTTCAAGCAGAGATTAGGATCTCTGGGAGCTGTCTGGGAAGTGAAAGTTGTTCTGACACATTCACTGACTGCTGTGAAAAGGGGACAAAATGGCGTGAAAGCCTCGGTGAAAATGCTGAGATTGGCTTATTCCAGAGGTTCCTGAGGGGACTTACTAAGCATTAGAGGAACTGAGACCTGACCAGTGAGGAACCAATACTGAGTGAAGTACTGGTCTTGCAGTCTTTGGCTAGAAATCTCTACAGTGGGAATTGGGCAGTACTTTGTCAAGTTTAGATCTGTGACCTGAGCCGTTTTAAACCTTGCTTAATATAGGCTAAAGTGTAGCAATTTGTTCAGACTGGCAACCTAGCTCTTTTCCTGGACTGTCTGCCGTGATTTTTCTGCTGATCCAGCCTTCAATGGCTGTGAGTGTGGGGCTGGCCTAGAGGTGCCCTTGAGGTGCTGTTTCTTCTGTTACGTGGTTGAAGATCAGAACCCTGCTGACTTCGGTAACAGTGGGATCAATTGACACTGTCAGGGGCAATTCAGAGCCCAGCTTCAACATTGCAAGATATGTGTGACTTCTAAACAGTTGTAGTGCCCGAGTTGTTCATTTTATATTTTGTCTTTTCCTCAAGGTGGCTGTGGGCAGAAGCAGGTGCTCAGTCAGATCTTGAGAGCTCTTTGGGGATTGGAGGCTTTGGGTATCCAGCAATGGCAGCTGTTAATGCTCGGAAGATGAAATTTGCCCTTCTGAAAGGATCATTCAGTGAGCAAGGGATTAATGAGTTTCTCAGGTATGGAATCTTTAAGTGACTTAAATCTTTCTGCAGCTGGTGCTGTGACTCTATAGGCCAAAATCAGGCTCTCCTGGATCAGATGAGGCTTGCACAGTTAAGAGAAATAAGATGACAAGCATTCACTGGAGTGAAGGAATGATTTCAGGGAGGATTGCAACTAATAAAGCAGTCTCTACCTTTTTGTGGTGGACAGAACTAAGAAGTTGGCCACTTAGACTTAAATGATACTTTTAGCACAACTTTTGAAAACAGTTTGGAAACAGAAGTGGGCTTTGATCTTGAAAAATTCTGATTCCCTGGTAACCCAAGAAATTTGGTAATCAATATTATTTAATTCAAACAGTGCATTCTGATTAGTAATTGGAGAGTTTCCGATTTGGGAATCTAAATGGATGCTGCTGAGGTTCTTGAGGTTGTGTATGTTGCTGTTCATCTTTCTGGTTTGGTCTAGTCCTGTCTTCCCCATTCCCCTAGCATGTGATAAACTAATTGGCGGAGCTGAAGCAGTCCATCCAAAAAGTCAGTAGCTTTCTGCTCAGCTCAAGTTCCCTGAAACTGTCTCTTTGTGTAGCTGCGCAAGAGCTGGTGCTGAGAAGAACTGAATGGGGAAGGGGAATGGGGGGGAGGACAGAAGGTGGCAGCAGCACTGAAACAGAGCAGCTAAACTTAGACTGTTAACTAAGCATGGTCAAAGTGAAGTGGGAACTCTGGGTAAAATACCAGCTGCTGTAAGGTGTGAAAGAGCCTTTGAGAGTTTACATTAGCAGTGTTCTTTCCATGTCCTGGCTTGGAGAATGGCAGAGGACAGTCAGAATTGCAAAAGGAAATACAAGTCTCTCCCCAGCTTGCCATAAGAAACACATTAATGGAATTCTGTTTCAGCTGGATTAATGGGAGCAATGCTATAATCTCTTACCTGTGCAAGTGATCAGACTTCTTAATGTCAAAAAGGGAAGGTTCTCAGAGTAAAATTTAGGATTCATATGCATGAAGAGTAATACCAGACAGTCTGTGCTAATGCATGTGAGAGAAATGTCTGCCTTTCTCAGACATGGCAAATGCTCTTAGTCTATAAAATCGATCTGAGTGAAGCCTCTCCTGGTGAGGGTGGATAGTGCTTTCAGGGCATAACAACCAACTTAACAGCTTATATTGCATTAGATAATTAGTTTGGTATTGTCTTACTACAGAGCAATACTTGCTGTAATAATCTCTTACTTCACACTTCAGCTCAGCTGTGCTGCCTAGAGAAAGCAGTACAGTCACAGCTGGTGTAGCTGGCTGTTAACTCAGCTTGCTGCGTGCAGCTTTTGTAATCTAATAGGCAGTCTCAACAGTGTTGACCGAAAGTAAGAATATTGGCACTGAAAAGAGCATAAAAAGCATCAAAGTGGTAGACTCCACCTAGGGAGGAATGCTTATTCAATCTTATTTGCCTTCCAGAACTGAAATTATGGGCTGCTCTTGGAGTTGCCTCAAGTGATACACCACACACTGTTAAAGGGGCTGTATTTGTTCATGAGTGTTACAAGGGACACTGCTGAAATACGAAACAGTGTAGCTCACACAGTTTGTCTCTTTGGATCCAGCTGTAAATTTGCAGTGCTGCTTTAAGGGCTCTTTGTCATTTCCTGCTAATCAATTCGAAAAGCTTTTGCTTCCAGACAGTTTAGATTTCCTTCAAGAGATGCAAGCAGATTTCAAAACTAACTTCCCTTTATCTGAAGCAGGCACTGTTCCAGGTGGATGGAGAGTGGAAAAATTTCTTAAGCATAACTTCTACTTTTTTTTTTCTCAGGGAACTTTCTGTTGGTCGTGGCTCTACAGCACCAGTGGGTGGTGGAGCTTTCCCTAAAATTCATTCAGTGGAACCTTGGGATGGCAAAGATGGTGAGGTAAGAGGTGCTCCATCTCTAGAAGTGCTAATGATTTGCTAGGTTCAGAAGTGACTGGACAGAGTGGCTAAGAACTGGCAATGTGAAAATCCTTGTTCTTCAAAGATTGTGGCAAGCTGTGTTTGATTTCCCATTATCTAAATCCTGCCACCAGACCAAACACCAGATTAATCATCTGACATCATGGACAGATTCTCCTGCCTAGCTGTTAGGATGTAATCTGAGAGCTGAATCCCTTGAGACCGAAATGTGTTATTGCCCATGCTGAGTAAGGGATGTGGTAGTGTATGCATTCAAGACCTGAACATTTGTAGAGGCTTTGGTTCTGCAATATGCTGACCTTACCATCAGTCTTCATATCAGATAGTTTGTAAGGTAAAGCCTGTGTAATAAGACAGTGATTGAGTATGTTCACAGGGATTGAGTATGTTTTTAAGGTTCAACATTGCTGTATAAAATCAAGTTACTACAGTCCTTTGATCTACTTCAGATGGAATTAGGACATAGAATATGGTAGTAGTTTTGTTACATAGTTTATCTGTCTTTGCCTTTATCTGGAGTATATTTTTTAGTAGAAAACAACCTTCTCATCTACGCTCTGATCACTTGTCCTGTGCTTAACGTGCTTTGAATTCTTGTGAATGAAAGATGACAGGTGGGAGCTTTACTCTCAGGATGAAGTGAGCATCTTTCAAAGTCACACGTGCTCAAAACCTTCCCTTTTCCACAGCTTCCGGTTGAAGATGATATTGATCTCAGTGATGTGGATCTGGATGACTGGGATAAAGATGAGCTGTGAGATCTTCAGGAAACTTCTTGGGAGAGTTTGCGCAGCAGTTTGCAACCCGGTTCACAATCAGATGGATATTCCAGTGGCCTTTTTATGGAGAAATAGCATGTGACACACTGTGCTATTTGATGCACTGCAGCAGCAAACTGTATGCATCTCAAGAAAACATTGGAGAAATTCTATGAATTGTCATAACCAGTAAACTTGATTGTATTCTGTGTAACAAATATTTTGAGGACAACATGGATATTTCTTTGGAACATCTTGGTTTTTATTTTGTGGATAGTGTGCTCTTTGAGTGTTACTGGAGGCTGTTAGTGTAACCAATTTTAAATGTGATTTTTTTTTTTTTTTTTCATGGCAGTGGAACCTGGTCAGCTTCTGTTCCAACTAAAGAATAAAACAATATTTTTGACACACAGTGTTAGTCTTGTATGGAGTACAAAGGTGCACATGGTAAAAGCTATCCCATTTTGGATGACTCTTGAAAAATGAACTGTAGAATAGAGAGGCTGGTGTAGAGGGGAGTCCTAAACCACCCCCTTGCTGTGAACCATCTTGGCAGTTTGGCCTAGAGCCTGGTTAGATGGACAGTTTTAGTCTAAATGCTCTTTAGTCTTCCTTTTCCTATTCCTTCTCAGGGGCTTTCTCTTTCTTTGTGCCAGACTTTGAAGATCATTAAAACAGAGGGAGTGGGGTTGCTGCTGCAGTGGCAGACACTGGGTGCTGTTGGCCTTTTCCCCAGAATTAGCAGTGAAGCTGATCTCCATTTTAGGGCATGAGGATTTCCAGGTGCTAACAGAAAAACTCCATGGTGCTGTCTCCAGCAAATTGGATAACATTTCTTCGCTTCCCATCTGGCATTATTTCCATTTGAAATTGCTATTTCTTTGGAAGGGGAATCAGGACTGGGAATAGGGATGGCTACTGCTGCTTTTTTTTGAATAAAAATACTATTATATTTTGTTGTTCTCCATGTCTTATGTATCGGTGTGTAGTGAAGTGACCCTCGTGTGATCAGCTTGTTTGTAAGTAAGGAATGAAGGAACTGAAAGTTTCCTCTCCTTGCAAGGAAATAATATGGGTCGCTGTCACCTGGTGTCTGTAAGAGATGGCCCATGCCTTGTCCCTGTGAAAGGCAGTATGACAACCACTGGCAGCCAGTGGTAACTTGGCTGCTGGTTTGGGGCAGGAGATGTGCTCCAGCTCTAAGTCATCCCTGCAGATGAGATCTAATGGAACTGTTTCAGCTGAAATGTCTGGGCAAAAACTAAACTTGGGACTAGAAGTCATACTACACTTGAGTTCCACAGCAATTTTGAGGATCTTTCTTCAGCTTTATTTAGATTTAAAAAAACTTTGGGTTTTGCTCTGATGCTTTCTTCTTTTTCTGTGTGTTTTTTTTTAAGTTTGCTTTAGTTAGAAAAACAGGACTGTGCACACCTAGTAGATCCATTAGCCACCACACTTTTTAAGTTGTTTTATTTCAAGTCCAATAGATATTCCATCTTTGTAACTTAAAAAAAAAAATAAATACTACCATAGTACCTCCTGCCTCTGAAATATGTTTTTGTAAGCCTATGAACAAGAGATACTTTGTTGAAGTTGCTGTGAAAATTACTGGAACTGGTGGGAAAATCTTATGTGATTATCCTGCTACAGCATCTGAATTTTAATTTTACTTTCAGCAGCTAAAGATTATTCTACATAACATTAGGTTCTTGAAAGCGATTAGATGAAGCTTGAGCAATTTTTTTAACTGCAGTCAAGAATACTGAGGTCAATCTTGAAGTAGACGTAAGGATAGTATTCTTGATTACTCAGCTGTAAGCCAGGGATGTCCATGCCAGGCTGCAAAAGGAAACAATATGACCTTAGTACCAGTAAACAAACTTGCCCAGGTCCAAGCTACAGTGGATTGGTTTTGTGCTCCTCTTCCAGCTGTGTGCTTGCTGTGCCTGAGATGGGAAATTCACCCTGGAGAATCTGGTGTTTGCTTGTTGTTTTCAGGCTGCCTAATGCAGAATTCACGCTTGGTTGTTGCAGGTTTATGAATGTGTATTGTAGCACTTCTGTGTGCTGCAGCTCTACAGCAACTCATTTCTTTCTCCTCCTTTCATGCACTGGGAATCTTATGCTTACTGGTTTTAGGCTGTTTTAACACTACTGGTTTATCCTAATTGTTTTATCCTAAATTGTTTGTGCACTCGAGATATGGGGAGGGAGAAAGCAAGTACCGCTGCTTGCTGAAGTCCTAGGTTGGGGTATTTAGTCAGTGACAGCCTTTTACAGGGGACGGGGGGTGTCACAGTCCTAGCATTTAGTTCTGAATTAATTTTTCTTGCCTGTCTTGATCTGAATGTTTTTAGAAGACTTGAAGTTTTTTACCTAGAGGAACTGACGTAATTGAGCTATTTCAGTCTGGTAGCTATAAAGAGCAGATGCTGTACCAGAAAATGTAAGCAATCTCTACACATCTCCATCATAATCTGCACCTACCTGTTACCCTAACCCAAACTGTAACCCCCGGGGATTAGAGCTGCATCTGGGGATCCCAGCATTGCAGGGTGTGAGGAGTTGCTTCCTCTGACCCCTGGACTGTAGAAACGTTCATTTGGCTACACCGCGACAAGCTACAGCATGTGCAGTCACAGTCAAAATACGTACATCCATTATACTTGCTGCTGCAACTTCATCCAGGTGCTTGAAGACCACGTTCAGGACATCTCTCAGGCGTTTCACAGATCTCCTGTTTGGCTGCAGCAGCATTGCTTGGAAATTCACGGGGAGGCCGTACCTTGAAACACACCAACACATGCGATCATCTGCTGGGAAGGGGCACGCCTTCCCGCTCCTGCCCTTCTCCTGGCACGCTGGCCGATGGTGAGCTGCAGTGCACGACCGTGGTGGTGGGTGCTGCCTCCTCAGCTGAAAGCGTTCTCCTTTTGAAGCCAAAATTCAACTACACAGTGTCTGTCTGTTTTCCGCTTCCCTGTAAGTGCCCCCAGAGAACTGTTTTTCATCAGCTTTGTGTGTCACCTTCTTATGGTCATCTGCATTGTCTCCCGTGAGCTGCTGGAGCGTGGTGTGTGAGGGATGTTCCCTCCCAGGAAGGAACTGCCCCAGGAAGAGAGCTGTACGTTTTGCATTCTACAGGAATTCTGCCGGCACTGCGTGTTAACCCACTTACCTCAGGACAGATTCAACAAAAACTCGCAAGGCTTTCACGTGAATCCAAGCCACAAATGCTTCACTGAAGTTCACTTTCAGCCAGCGCAGTAACGGGCCCTGGGAGAACAGACACGACAGCACCGTGATCCCCTCGCTGCGTGGAGCGGCTCCGTAGCCAACACCCCTGCGGCGCTACAGGTTGCTCAGATCATTCTCAGACAGTCTGTTAGTGGCTGCCGGTTTATCAGAAACTGAAAGGACCTCCAGCAAACTGTGTTACCTATCTTATGCCTCAGTCTTCTGGGCTAAATGGAGCTCGCAGGAGTCTGTTGGAACCATAGAGCCATTTCTGAGTGAGAGGTGCTTAGGCAAGCTGGTAACAATGGCTGTCATTCTACTGGGCCATCAACTTGATGTGCTACTTACATATTGTTGTTTCTTATCAGAAGCTAGTTTCATCAGCTCTTCCTTTTCACATTTCAGTTCCTTCTCATCAAAATAAAATTCTCGAACCATGAACCTAGAATTGAATGACACTTGTTCTCATAAGCTGTAGTCCAAACGATATGCACACTCATTTCTTTCATTCGTTTTACCTCTGGAGAAGCAGGTATGGGATGTTTCAAAGCTGCTAGCCATTTAACCAGTTAAAGTATGTGGAGGGTGGGAATTGAAGTCACCCGCAGAAAGCAAGCTTCCTGCTGTCAGTAGCACGAGAGCAAGGAGGACAATTCCAGGAGCTGTAGTCTGGTGCTTGAAACGCAGGATCCCTGTATCTGCTGCCACAGCTCCTTCCCACCCTGCCTTCTCAGTGGCTTTAAGGCCAGCAGCAGCCCAAACAGTAAAGATGTCCTAAAAACCAGTGGTGGATTCAGCTGTACTGCACACAGAACAGCCTCACCTTGTCCTCATCGTCTGCTTGCTAGCCTGCCCTGCCTCGCAGTCGGTGCTCCTTACCTGTTCTCCCTGGCTTTAGCCTTGAAGTCCTCCATCACTTTTCTAAACAAGGTGACAGTGAAGAGTCCTCCCTCTGCATCCTCAGCAATCATTCTGTGGGAGGGAAATCCACTGCTGTGACTGGACAGGGCAAATCCCTCATGCCGCCTTCACCAAAGGTAAGGTTCTTTTTTTCATTTATGATACTGAACAACACCTTGCTTTTCAACAACTGCTGTGACTGACATAGGGAGCACCGGCCATGCTGTCTCCAATGTAAAACTCCCACGAGTTAAGTTCATGAGGTCCGTCATATTACACACACATTCTGCCTGCCTGATTTTTCTGTGTTCCTGGTAACGTTCCCCCACTTCCCAAGCACTTGTCTGTTTGAGACAGGCAGTAGCACACAGCTTTCTTCTTTCTCTGTGCTTTCTGCTTCTTTCATTAGCGCTGTCACCTCTTGTGCCCTGGATCGGACCTCATGGTCTGCGTGAGCTGAGAAGTGGAACATTTAATTTCTAGGAAGGATTTTTTACTCCAGGTGAAAGGATAAATTAATATGGCATTTGCTAATGCAAAGGACAGTACACAGAATTATCCTATTCTACAGCAGGAAGCAATTAAAGATGCAAAGCTAGTGTTTGCACTTCGTAAAAAGTAGTTTCCATAAGTTCTATGTGATAGCGTGTGTCTAAATTATGCCTGGATTACTGTAAGAAATTGTTGGTCTGTTTTTACGCAGAAAGCAAAGGCCCTGGTTGAAAGTAGAAAGAACTAGATTGCTGGAAAAGGGAACAACAAGCTACTTGTAAAAATAACAGTGATGATTTTTTTTTTCTTTCATCTGCACTTCCCTTCAGCAGAGTAATTTCTGATTTCAACTGAGAATGAGACTGGGCAAATCTGTGTGTTAGCATGGAGCCATGTGTTAGTCAAGTGATTCGTTCCAGAATCCAGCAATTTGAGGGGCTGAAATACGGCAGGGATCTCTGAAACAAACAGGGACCTTAATGTGGAATTTCACTTACTTGGTGGAGCGAGGCACTACCATATCAGAGAGGGATTCATAGGTCTTCTGCCACTGCACGTAGCTTGACCTTTGAGCAACACAAAACAAAGCACAGTAAATAAATACTATATACTAGCAAGCAAACGTGTTGATAAATATAGTTGATTAAGCTAAGGCCTTAGGGTAGAAGGGTTGGAGCTCTTCGTGCTGGGTTATGTGATTAAGATACATTAAGCCTCTCCTGTCCTTTCCTAGTCACAGGCTAGGGACATGCTTCCCTCAACGCCGCACCCTCAATCCTCACTTTGGGTCTTGGCATGAGGAAGGGCCCAGAGCAGGAAGCTGATGGTGGGAAGAAGGTGGCTTTTGGCACGCACTTCCAGGCTGCCACCGCGTGTCCCGTGCTCCAGGACCCCTGCGCAAGCTGCCCCGATCCACGGGAGGTGCGGTGCGTCTGCGGTGTGCAGTCCCGAGCTGATCCGGGGCCACGCAGCGAACACGGCAAGGGCCAGCACTGGGAGAAAGGGGTCCAGGGATGGTGAGAGTTTGGAAAGCGAGAAGTCTCGTTTACAGGGGAAATCTGAAGGAATGTGCATATAATAAACTCAACAAATTTACCTCGGATAGCATTTTGGAACATGGCCTTCACAGATAGAAAAGTGATGGTACTGTGTGTGTGTGTTGGCACAGGGCTATCCAGAGAGGAGAAGTTTTGTGTAGGCTTCTGAGAAGGACATCACGTAACTTCACAACTGACGGTGATGGCAGTCAATCTACATGGAGGCACTTACGAATACACAGCCAGCAGAGGCCTTCTGAGTTTGACAGGTCTAATTCCTTTTATAAAGTGGCTAAGCTCCGGTAAGAATCTGTTTTTCTCTTTTTTTTAACTCGTACTACTATTCCTGCCAGAAGGCTGTTAGAGAACCCACTCTGTAGCCATTAAAAACCTACGTCCCGATTCTGTCCTGCTCCGAGTTCAGAGCAGTCTTTGTCTCTATCCTTTGCGCCAGCACCACCCTTGGCAGCAGCTGTTCTCCCCTCTTTGCGAAGCCCCAGCCGCGGCACTGGTGAGCTGCCCCAGCCTGACCCAGTACCGCCTGGATCCGGTGCTTGGGCCTGAAACTCAATGCCACCCCGAGCGCGCGCGCGCGCACGCACTATTGCCTTACTTTGGCACCACGACGAGCAGCGTGATAAGATACTCGGAATTCAGAACAAAGTCTTCTTTATGCACAATGTCTGCTAGCGTTCGAGTCAGCAGATTTCCCCTGCGGCGAAGAAGGCAAAGAAAAAATAACATTAGCAGGAACCCCGCAGCAGCACACTGGAGGTATTGTGCTGTGGGTATGGTTGCTAATAGTATACGGGGGTGTAGGGTTGCTAACAGTGTACCGGAGTAGAAGGCGGCCAGAAAGGAGGTGCTTCTAAAATGGCCATTTAGTTATTTTTACTGCAAATAAAAAGCATAAAAAAGCAACTGATACTGATGGCAGAATATTGGTGACTAGCACTAGGCTAGTTTGTGCCCTTGATGTGAAATTACACTGTTCTGCTGCTGTAGTTTCTACAGTAAGGGTGTAGATGCTTGGGCAGTGCACACCTGGAGTTACCACCACGCTCCCAGGCACTGCTGCATGTTGCAGGAGGCACCTGCCTTCCCAAGGCTGCCGGGTGAGCTGCCCGTGCGACCGTGCTGCCGTTGAACCAAGCAACATCAGTATGGACCTAAGCCATCAGAGCAACGCTGGCATACCCAGGCTGCCGTGGACAAGCACACAGCGTTACCCCCAGCTGCAGGGCAGTGGGAGCAGCAGTCTCCTGCGCAGGTGGGGTCTGCAGGAGGGGGTCTCTTCGCAGTCTAAGGCCACTTGATCACATTAAGTCCCACTGCTGACGCACACCTAGGAAGCGCAGACAGCTGGGGCTGGCCAGGCATGGCTGCTAGGCACTAGGTGTGTACGGGAGGAGAGCTGCTGCGCTCTCTGTCATTGGGCAGGAGTGAAGAAGGACCTAAACCAGTAGTTTTTGGTTTGAGGTGTGCTGTGCCAGTCTAAGCATTAATTAACTGGCCAGTAACATCTTATTAGCTGTTTGTTCAACCCAAGCTAGCTGGCACTGGTAGACACCAGAGATGCCAGCAGTTAAAGGTGAATGGGATGGTGAAAGGAAGATAGGCCTGGACCACGAGGTCTCCGTCCTTCTCCCTCATCACCTTGCCAGAGGCCTGGCACTGTTCACATTCCCCACACAGAGCTTCTGCCTCTCTCCAGGTGCTTAAAGCTGACATGGAAGCTGGAGAGATGCTGCAGGAGCGGGCTGGGAATATGAATGGTGCCAAGAAAAGGGAAATGGGAGCTAATGTCCCCTCCTCCCTCCCACCCATGACTATCCACATGCATGCAGCCCAGGACAAATGTGTCTCCACCAAGCTGGAAGCACAGGCCAGTGGTGCTGGCTGGCAGTGATGAGGCATGGACACAGGACCTCAGCAAAGAGAGGGTGAGATGTGACTGTGATATGGCTCTGCTGACCCTCGTGGGCACTGCAGTCCCCATGCTGAGCAGATCTCCATGAGGGACAGCGTGTTTTTGACAAATTCATTCTGAACCACCACCTGGAAGTATTTTTTCTGTGGTTTCTGGTTGGGTTCTGTGGAGTTGATACCAGGCATGCTCATTTTAGCTCCACATTCAGAATCAAATTCCAGCCACCCTGGGGTTTGGTTTGAGCCCCTGTGAGAATCTGCCTTGGCTAAAGGCTGGTTTCCAGGCAGGTGGCCACCCCGGCTGGCTGCAGTGCTAGGAAGGTGAGGACCAACCTGTCCTGTGCCCAGAGCAAGGGGCCTGAGTAGGAGAGTGGCACATACGAGCATGTGTTGGGCGAGGGCTTGCACACCATGCTCTAAGTCACTTTCAATTTACTACTTACTGGAATTTACTAATCTGCCCAGTGATACCCTGGAAAAAAAATCCAGGTATCAGCACTGACAGAGGTAAAGACCATAAGCGGTTGAAGAGAGGAGAGAGAACATTTGGGAGGCCCTTGACAGGGCATTACCTGGACCAACAGAATGACACAAAGAAAAGAAAGATGTAAGTGGGATGCTGGTGAGGTGCAGGAACAGGCTAGACAGAGCTGTTTCCTACGGGAGCCCTGCAAATGCTGTTCAGAACACAGCAAACAGCTCTGCCTTGCAAAAGAATCTACGAGTTAACCCAGCTGATCTATTTTCTGACTCCCTGAAATCTCAATAGAACAGTGCAGTGCATTTGGTTTTGACTGTTGCCAAGACTGTCTGCTCACGCTGCCAGTAGAATCCTGTTAGGAACCGCAGTCTTCCTCTGAGCTGATTTTAAGACATACTGATCTCACCAGCTTCCCCCCCCCGCCCGTCTTCGCCCGGGTCTGTAGATGCTCAGCATGCCCCGAAGCCAGAAAAATGTGTTCCCAGCGGGACACACCCGGCCCACGGCACCGCAGTGGGTGTGGGCAGGCACTGTCCTCAGCTCGGCGCGCTCCCGATGCGAACAGGCGGGTGCGAGACTTACACCGTTTTTTTCTCCAGGCTTTGCAAATTTCCTTTGATGTTGTTGTACGCAGCTGATCGGGTCTTTAGGTCTGTTTCTATCTGAGTCACTTGCTAAAACCAAGTAAAAATAGTAAGTCAACCCGGTGCTTGAGGTGCTGTCCTCACCCCCCTCCTGCTATCCCTGTGCCTGGACTCAGCCCCTGGTACAAGCGCCCCGGCTGCGGCCGAGAGGGAGCTGGGTCAGAGCTGCCCTGCGGCAAAGGCCTCTGCAGAAAGCCGGAGTCAGTTCGCTGCCGCTCCGCGTGACAGCTGTGCCTAAGGAGCCAGTCATGGTGCCATTTGTCATCGATATTGAACATGAGGCCTTCCTGAATGGAGTGACAGGGTTAATAATTCATCCAGCCTGCAACGCGTTTGATTTCGTGTCAGGCCAACAATTTCACAAAAGAACTCCAAAATGGAGAATAATATGGCTGTATATAAAAACAATAAAATATTACAACGAAGGGGATTAAAATGCAGAAAGCACGTCAAGGTACTCTAGTAAATCTGATAAAGGGCCACATACTTACAGATTGGATAGGTTTAAGTATATGATTCATTACTATTACAGAAGAAATTAAAATACTATCAACGCCTCAGTGCAGAGTGTGTGCTTCTGAGCGTGTTCCTGCCCAAACCACAGGCAAAGCTCTCACTGACTGCCACGCAGGAGGGACCAAAAACTACCAACAGACATGCTTCCCCATGCTGACATCTTTGTACGATTTGATGCACGATTTACCTTTGCTAATGCTTCTGAGATATTCTTCAGCGGCTGCTTTATGGGATATTTGGCCATGTCCCACTCAAACCGTGTCAGGTAGCTGATCAGGTCAACTGAAAATACAAAGAGATGCATTAAAGCAGACAGTTTACCAGATGGCAGGTCAAAGTTTGGGTAGTAGTCCCCAGCTATAGCCTAGGTATAATTTTGATTAATATTAGCGATGGGTGTGAACCAGAAGCCCACCTCATAGAAATCCTCATAGAAATTTGATCTAGATCAAATCCACACAGGTCATATGCCCAACCTAATCACCTTTCTAAACATCTCCAGACTTAGAAATTGAACCAGAAATCTTTTCTGCATTACACCTAACAGTATAGAATAAGCATTACTGTAAAATTAGCTGTATCAGCAGGACACAGCAATGTGCAGCCGTTCCTCTTTACAGCAGAAACAGGTCCACGTAACCTCAGTTGTGATTATTGAAACATGTCTGAATTAAATCCCGGCAAGAGGTATCAGAAAAATACTTTATGCCCAGGACTAGCAGTAATACTCCAGACTGTTGAGGTATTAAGAGCATAGCTGATGTCACTTCAAGCTCACTAGAAATCAAGTCAAGCTCTCACTAGAAATCAAACCAATTCAGGTGCAATGGGGAATTCCTCACTGACTGCACACAGAGCTCCCCCTCTCACACAAAGCTACACAGTATTTCTCTAAATGGATAAATGTAGTCACAGCATGCAACAACAGCAAATCACAGCAAGGCCCTGTGCATGCAGCCCCCCAGAACAAGGCACCTTCGGACCTCGGGGAGCCATGGCTTCTTCCCAGAGTCAAGGGGAGATGACACATATGACACCCAGCTCCTAGAACAGGATCGCGCTGTTTCACTCTGTTCGAAGACCAAGGCTTCTTAACATCAGAAAACCTTAAGGCTTGGTACATTATGGTACCAAATAGTTCTCCTCTCACAGCTCATGAAATCAGAAAGCTCTTTGCCGGAATGCTGAGAGCCCTTAGGATGCCAAACACATATGCTCTTGGGCGACTTTATGGGGTGGGATAAAGTCACGCATCCTGCCATGACAAGCTGGGACTGTCCCCCAGCAGGCTAAGGAGGCTGGAGGAAGGCAGCAGGCAGGGTCTCAATGTCTAGAGAAAGAGGCCAGAGGCACTGTCACCTGCAAGGTGGGCTTCCTTCCAGACCAGGAGGGTAAACACAGAGGACATCTGGGAAGTTGCTCTGGGGAGATGAGGAGCAAAAGAAGCTCAAGGTGCCAAGTAAAAGGAGGGACATGCTGGGGCCGTTCAGTGCTCTTTGCTGCCTTGTCCAGAGAGTTAATTCAGTCCCACAGCGAGGTCTGAGCATAATTTCTTGAGGGCTGGACTTCCAGGGTGTGGGGAAAAGTATGAATCGAGATGCATGAGAAGGAATGTGAAAAGTTGTGTAATTGCCACACTACCAGGCTGAGGGTACTACCCTGTCTCGTGACACCGAACACCCTTGGCAGGAGAGCACTATCCTTTCCACAGACTCCTCTCACCCCACAACAGAGTCAGTTTACCCTATTAGATTTCTAAAGCATTGAAAGTCTTATGTTAGGAGGAAACAGGCTTCTTAGCACAGGATAAAATGCCTGGGAGGCAGAGAGCACTGGCATGACTGTGTTCTCCCCCTCTTTCTTTGAAAACCACAGCTCTGTAAACCTTCTCCACATCCAATGGACAGAAGTCATGAGGCAAATACCCAACCCTCCCTGCTAAGGTCTGATCGGGAATCAGCAAATCCTCCTGCACAGGGAGGGTGTGGGAAGGGGGCAGGACTGCAAAAGGCAGGGAGAGCTATCACACAGCTCCAGCGTGCGCAGCTCTACGGCAGTGCTTGTTCATGGTCACCAAGATTTCGTCCCACTGCCTCTCTTCCAAGCTTTCTTGCTTAGGCTTTGCTAAATTCAATGGGAATGAAACCTGCAAAGAGCATGGCTGTGCAGAGGAGCAGTGTATTCACAGGCTCTTCAAAGGCAGGCACTGACCCATATGTAGCTGAGGAGATATGGAAGTTCCCTGAAGACTGTCACGCGCCCTTTCTATCCCCGCATTCCTTGAATCTCAGCGGAATCCACGTTAGGCAAAGCGCAGCCTGAGTTCTCGGCCCATTTTACAAGTTCACTCTCCAGCAGTGCTCTGGCACCGGTGCAGTTCCGTTAAGCAGCCTGATCTTGGGGATGGCACAAACTGCTGTGAACACACTAGCAGAACTGAGCTTATAATGCCAAGCAGTCCAAGCAGTCCGTGCTGCTCCTGGAACAGGACCCCTCATTTATGGAACCTGTCAAGTCACTTCTAAAAGACTTCCCATAGCTGCCCGTCCAGCAGAGATGCTCGTACCTAATCCAACGCGCTCGCAGCTGCCCAGGAACCCCACAGCCTGAACCTCTCGTAACTCTTGATTTGCTCACCCAGCTCCAAGAGGCAATGTGAAATACTTTCCCTTCAAAACCATTAATTCTTCAAAATTATTATGCTTCCCATTTTGCTTTGTTTTGAGCTCATTACAAAGAATGGAGTTATTCCACCACTTACCAAATTTTAAAATTCACTTGGGTTTAACATTACTATAAATGGAACAGAATTCGGTCCAAATCTTTGGAGAAAAGCTTTACTTACATTTCATATTTTTTATTCTGTCATAAGCCAGAAAGCATTCCCTGCTGTTGTGATATACTAAAATTCCCCTTATTACACAAACACACGTTTTCCTTCTGCAAGAGAGACATCTCCATGTGGCTTCTTCCAGCTGTTGCTCACTGGAAAGTAGCGTGTGTGTTCACTTAAATAAAAGTGCCATATTTTCTGGTACTTTGCATTTTTCTTCACACAAATCTAACCAAACAACTGTTAGACACACAGCCACCACTTTCATCAGGCAGTGGACCAAACTGCTGTCAGGCATATATACAACTGAGCTAAAATCAGAAAACTTGTATAATTTAAAACACAGTTTGAGTTGGGATGGTCTAATAGTCTGAAACAGGACCACGCAGCAAGAAGTCGTGTCTTAAAATTTTGTTTCTGATTTCACCACTTCGAGGAAGTCTTCAACTTCAGGGTCCTTTTGCTAACGAGAAAGGGGAAGAGGGAGAATTTGTGCAGCAAAGTTGCTGCTGCTTATGTAGAATGATTCTGGAATGTATTAAGGAAATCCTCCTATACTAAAGCTGACTCATTTTTTTAAGATGCAGTCAATAATCTTGGAAAGGTTAATGTTTTAGTTTAATATGATTTGTTCGGATGACCAAATCCAATCAGATGATAGAAACTAGTAACAAATACAATTTCCACTCCCTTCTGTTGCAACACATGCAGAGTTGACAGGAAAGAAAAATGGTGTAAAAATAGGAAACAAAGGAAATAAGTGAAACCTGTTGTTTCTCAAGTCATAGGGATATCGTGATCGAGCTACGAGGCTGTTACTTGAGAAATCCATCGTAACCTGATCACTGTATCTCTACAACCAGACCAAGACTTGTCTCTAGCACTAATACACACCAATGCATGCTTGTAACACCACCGCAATCATCAATCCTCAACATACTTTTTAGACATTTCATTTTATCCTTTACCCCTGAAACACAAGAAGTGGGATTATTGTACCTGTCAAGCAGTTGCACTCATCAAATGTCAGTCTTATTTCATGCAAGAAGGACATCTCCAAATGAACTTCCTCCCCATCCTTTACTCGTACAGATCTGAAGAGCAACACTGCAGACACTCAAAGGGCGATGGAGTGTGCACTGTTAGTTTATTTATATGGCAGAGTTGCTCGACAACCCCGTCACTAGCAGGGGTAACACATCCACCTTCACTGTACTTTTCCAGGATAGCTGGGGAGAAATTTGCTCTGAAACGCACTCAGGGTCTAATGAAAGGTGCAGAGATCTAGGAGCCATCAGTTCCTAAATGTTCATTTTGTCCCCAGTGCAGGCTCCCTTTAGGGCTCTGAGTACCATACCAAAGGGTGAAAGTTAGCTCACGGAGGTTATAAAAACACCACATGGACTGCTTAGCGATGCTACAGGGGAGCACAGGGTAAGGTCATGGGCTCCCAGGAGAGCCCCTGCTGTCAGTGCCTGCTCTCCTCCTCTGCCATGCAGCTGCTGCCAGCCAGGGCAGGACACCACTGAAGGACATTTCCTCCTCACACGAGCAGCACGTGCACCACCTCCTACCAAGCAGGAGCAGCACATGTACCACCTCCCAACAAGCAGGAGCAGCACGTGTACCACCTCCTAACAAGCAGGAGTAGCAGGTGCAGGTCCTGCCAGCCCTGGGCACGGCCTCGTGAGTGCAGCCCTGGCTCCATGTTTCGGAGCTGTTGCCTCACATGTCCACCTGTGACGCCAGAAGTCCACAGTTAACCACGCGATCTATCCCAGCCCTGCAGGAGGGAAGGCAAACCACTAACAGATCACTGGCAGATGTCGTGCAGCCATGCAGAATGAGATTTAGCTGTGTGTAAGAGCTCAAGCCCATACAGGGCACAGAAAGGTGCTAGGTCACTTCAGGAGGGAGGAAGGATGTCTCCTGCTTTCCTCTTCGCAGCTCTGGTGTCAGAAACTAGCTCAGTACTAGACGCTGAACACTGTCCTGGAAGCCAAGTTGGCACTGGATAAAGCTGCTGCTTTCCCAGAAAAATGGGAGCAGGCTAGATGTGTTCTTAAACAATGTTGCTGATGGCTGTCCTTTCTAATGTGTGAGTGTTTCAATTCCACATGTTCATATTCTTAAGCAAATAAAGGCAGCATCAATGCATTAAAAAAACCCACATTCACAGCACCTACCTCCATTGGCCAGAAGATTTTCCTGGACTTTGTCTTTCGAGTCCTCCATAACTTCTCCTATGTACTGGGCTACTTTCTTTATTACACTTAGGCGTAAGAAGAGAAGCTTTGTTAGTGAAGAAACAAAGTGAATATAAAACAGTTGCTACAATGATCTGATAAACATGGAGATGCCCAAACAAAACACTTCTGAAGCAAGGCAGGTCAATTTGCATTTCAAATAATGATAAACAACCTATGGCATACTGCAGAACTAAATGCCTTCTTTTTAAATACATTGATGTCTGCAAACACATAGGTAATAGCATCTCCCCAGTGCTCTAGACTTCCAGAAGATCAAGATTCAGTCTTCTGTGTACTCATGACACTCATAGCAGAAACCAGAAGGCAAGAAACCCATATTTGAAACTCCAGAGATGATGGAGGAACAAGAGGCTGCACACAGGCTAATGCTGGCTGAAAATCTGTTCCATGGGATGCTAAATAAAGTCTTATGGCTTGCTGATACAAAGTTCTTACAAAGTACTCGGAGGAAAACAATAATGTTCTTTTGTTTCACAGGGAGAATTTCCTCCTTATACCTTTTCCTGAGGGGGTTCCTTCTCTCTTCTCATTAGCGTGATGGACAAGACACTCCTTTAACATCTGGAAGAACTAGATTCAAATCCTCCTTCTGCCCAATTCAGAGCCCTGAAATGAACAGAGCCCCTCCTGGAGAACATTGTCTCCACACAGTTACTTCATATTTGCTTATTTTAAAAAATGGATTCATCAAGTCCCCCCAGCAGTAGATCCCCCTGGATCAAAGTACCTATCTCACACAGGCCAAGAGCCTTTCTGGTTGTTCCAGTATCCTTCTGTACTCAGAAGTATTCACCAAATATGGCCTTCAGTTCCCTAACCATTACAGGTTGACTACACCTTATAAAAAACACTACAGCTAAAAAGTAACTGCCTGACCGTTAAATTGGCAGAGACACGAAGCAGACATAATCCCTGGCGTGGTGACAGGGGGTGGAGCAAAATGACAGGCTGCTTCTCTCTTGCTTTCCTTACAGAGGGGAGGCTACTATGGCTGCAGATGAGCTGGAGATTGAAAGGGCACCTGCAGTGTCTGGACAATGTGTCCTGTGATATCCTGTGGCCTTCAAGAGCTCAGGAAAGGGACTTCAGGCCAGGTACAGAACCAAGAGAGCATCAGAGAAAAGGATTTTCTTTGATGTGCTGCAAAGCAGATTTACAGGCCATTTAAAAGCAGTACTTCATGGAGGAAAAGATTCCCTGTATCTCCATTCCAGTGAAGGAACTCACAGTCCTTGGAAAGGTTTTCCAGTCTTGCGATAGGGAGGAAAAATCAGAGCTTGCTGATGCTGCCAAGCATGCAGTAGTCAGAATTCCTGCTGCTTGGGGTCATTCAGCTTGGAGAAGAGAAGACCTTCTTGCAGCATTTCAATATATAAAGGGGGTTTATAAGAAAGACGAAAAGAGACTTTCACCAGGGCCTCTAGTGACAGGACAAGGGGCAACAGTTTTAAACTGAAAGAGGATAGATTTAGGTTGGACATAAAGAAGAAATTCTTTACAATGAGGGTGGTGAGACACTGGAACAGGTTTCCCAGGGAGATGGTAGGTACCCCATCCCTGGAAACATTCAAGGTCAGGTTGGACAGGGCTCTGAGCAACCTGGTCTAGCGAAAGATATCCCTGCCCACAGCAAGACCTTTAAAGGTCCTTTCCAGCCCAAACCATTCTTCTCATGACCCTGAACAGGCACATTTCAGAGTGCCTGTAGGAGGAACCTACACCACTGTGCTCCGGTTCACATCCCCCTCTCAGGGCTGCTGCAGTTTGTCACCATCCGGCTGCAGCCGCCCAGGGACCTGGTGCCGGCTGAGCGCTGCTGGAGAACACGGCGTGTTGCCCACCCTGGGGCTGCGGGGAGGGTGCAGTGATCCACACAGCGGTTCCCTGACAGCTCTGACCTTGCCAAGCACTTCTGCGATTTTCAGCTTGTAGACACAGCTGGTTTTCAGCTCCTTCACGATGCCCAGGGAGCCCAAAGGAACTTGGAACAGGACAGGACTCCAGCCCAGCTGGTAACAACAGTACAGCAGGAGGCTAAGGATGTTATGGAGAAAGCAGCCAACTTCAAGTGTATAAACCAGTGGCTTTTCCAAGGGGCCTGAGCTGCTTTCATTGCTGTTGAGTGGAGCTGGGGGCTAACCTGATAGGTGGGAGACAGTTAGCTCTGTTCTCTCTCCATGGGCATAGGTGGTGGCACAGGTATGTGCTCTTGCGCGTCTGAGAGTCCTGGCTGCTCCCTCCCAGCCCATGCGCCCCAGGGTCCCTACAGCAAGATACGGCCAGAATGTGTGTACACACCAGGCCAGAGAAATGTTCTCCAGTCCTGGCTTAGTCTCTGCGCCTTGCCTGGCACCCTGTGAAATGCAGGCGGGATTCACTCACCCACTACATTCCCCATGCAAAGACAGAACTCGCACCCTGCGTACCACGGGTGTCTGAGGCAAGCGAGAGGAATCAGACCCCACAGGAGTCCCATCACATACAGTGACATCCAGCAGCGAGCAGGTTTCACATCCAACCCTTAAACCTCTGCCTTTAGACGAGATGAATGCCACCTTGAGCAAATATCATGCTCAAATGACGCGTTATAGAAGGGGAGGGTTTCAGCGAAACTGCCTCTAGAAGTAGTAATAAGAACCTGTAAGGAGAATAACTGTGTGGAGCCTGTTCGTAAGGCTTGGAAGACTCACATTTTGCTTCTGAAATTGCCGCACTGTCATTACTTTCATTACTTTCAGGGGAAAAAAACCCAAAAAAGTCTAACACTCTTTAAGCAACACTGTGTATTAAAGGGTGCTACCAGCGAGGCGGGGAGCAGAAGCCTTGCAACCCGAGGCCACTGCAGAACGCTCCACCGACCGAGGACGCCGGAGAACCCCCAGGTAAGAGCGACCAAGGGGATCGTCAGCTTGAGAGAGCTCCGTGCTACCACCCGGCGACATGGAAAAACACTCTGCCTCCCTGCATAAATAAATAATAAAAGTATGTGGAAACAACAGATCCTGCAAACTCTTGCCCCTTCTCTACTGTCCTGGCCGGAGGCAGCGCTGACAGGTTTGTGCTGCCTGGCTTTACTGGCAGTTGTGCTTATCTAGCAACAGTCCAGCAGGTAGCTGACTCAGAGGAGCAGGAACATAAATGCTCAGTTCATTTGAACAGGCTTGTAACCCTCTGGATGCCATTTACTTCAACAAAGTGACAGTGCTTGGCATTTTAACCCTTGAATCACGGTTTAGACTCAAAACCCTGGGCATTTATTTAATGCAAATTGCTCTTGTACATCCTTGTGGGACTTCATCTGCGTTGACTATTCTCTGCTATTACTCTAATGCATTTTTCTTATTTTTTGACACATTTTTCTTACTTGTAAATCTTGCAGATCCTTCTTGATTACCTAGCTGGATAGGCAAACAAGACGAATGGGAAGGGTCCTTACCTCAGCAGGTTACGGCAGAAGGGCCTCACCTACCCCTTAGCTTGGTGCCTACAGCACGTCATATGGTAAGAGTCATTACTGGCATTAAAGGGACAATTAGTGGCATCAAGCAGCATTCAGCTTGAACAAGGGGCTGTACCATGTTGCCAGGTTAAGACAAAGGTAACAGGAGGAGACAGTGAGCCTAGGGAGTTCATACTGACTTTTCACTTAAAATTCTCCGCTGTGGTCTTGCACAGATCCTACAGACAGCTTTTTGGAAGTCCTAATTTTTCACAAAGCTAGGAATTATTTAATCTATTGTGAAAATCAGTTCTGCATGATTTTTGGCAGCCCTCAAACCCAGATCGCACAGTTGCTTGCCTGTCTGCTGCCCTGACTAGAGACACCTTCCATCAGAAGAGATAGCAGGTACTGGCACCCTCTGGTCTCTCCTCAAATTTGCCCTGTTCCCACTTCATGAAGAATTTCTGCAGTATGACCCAGAGGCCTGAACGTGTTTACAATTAATTTGGGGCAGGTTTTTTGGCAGGGTCACAATAGAGGTTTTCTTGATGAATCAAGTTGTTCTGTCCTGCTAAAAATCCTGAAAAAAATAGACACCGTTTAGATTTAGGTAGCCCTATGAGGAGCAGGGAGTTGGACTCGATGATCATTATGGGTCCCTTCCAAATCAAGATATTCTGTGATTCTGTGATTCTAAAAAGATCAACGCTGTGTGCAACCCAGAGTGATCAAATGTGATCATCCTAACACAGCCCTGCTGTAGCACCAGTGGGGAAAAAAAAAATCCTACGGAGAAACATATTCTAGCAGACTTACTTTTACCCAAACAGCCCAGCACAGACATAAACAGTCTATATGAGTGTTTCTGTAAGTGTTTGCAATTGCCAGACAAAAATCTATGAAAGTATCAAGCATATTTAGACAAGCAAATCCTTATCAGTCCTGGCTGGGAGGAAAAAAGGCAAAAAGCCCCAGATCTAACACATGCCTCTGTGCCCAAGACCACAACTATATGTAAGGCATGCTTCCAAAGCAAAAAAGAAAGAAAAAAAAAAAATAGAACCAAGAAAACCCCCAACCCCCAGCAGCTTGTACTTTCATTTCCTCAACAACAAAGTCATACTTTGTGCCACGAAGTATCTTACAACCTGGCATTTTCTCAGCTTGCTGTACAATATTATTCTTTGTACACCCAGGTCAGTTTGGCCCAAAAGGCAATCTGGGCAATGATTAGCAAGCAGGTCACGTGCGTCTTTGCATAAGTAGGTTTGATACAACGTGAGTCAATATTCTGGCTTTCAAGGAGTTTAGAAGTCTGAGAGAGTGAGCTCTGGAGTTCATTCAGAACTTACTCCTAAGAACTCCTGTATCTGGTTGAAAAGGGGCAGAAGGCTCAAGAGACATATTCTGGGAAAATTACATCAAGGAGGGCTTCCTGTTCTCCAAATGCCATTTTATCAATTTAAGTTTCTGGATGGGGTGGGATGATGTTCTTTTAAAAAAAAAAAAACTTTCTTAGCTGTTTCCCTTTGAGCCACAGCTTCCCTAGCACTGCCACTCAAACAGATTGCTGTACAGACAAAACTACCACTGATTTAATTAATCCAAATTTAAAGAAATGGTCCTTTCTTTGCGATAACTCCATGATAACCCACACCAGGGTTAAACAAAGCCTATCCCCTTTAGTCCAGGTGTAGTCCGGGCTGAACTGAGTCAGACCGAGGTGAACACAAGGACACACCGTCCCACAAAAACAATGTCTGTGTCTCATTTGTAGGTAGTAAATAAGATCTATTTTACCTTTCAGCAAAGCTATCAAGTTTTCCCAACTCATCTGACAGACCAACAAGAGCATCCAGTGTCCCCACCTGTGCAAAAGATGAGAAGTAGGTGAAAGATGCACAAGTCTGTCTAAGGCTTCTGTTGGCAGAGTCCTAGGGACACCAACTTGTGTTGAGCACTCCTGAATTCGGTAGTTTGGTGGAACTTTATTTACTTAGCGGAAAATTGTAACAATTCCTTTATCCGAGACCTAGGGCATAAAAAGCCTTTCCGATAAAGGAAAAAATGTATGGGTAGTCTCAAGATGACACGTCAGTGTCTTCCTTCCTGTTTTCATTCCCATTATCATCAGGTAGCACAGACTGGTCTTTCACATGATAAAACAGTGACTAGAAGTGCACACAACATACATACAAACAAATCTGATGTATTGAGCGAGCCAAGGGAAGCAGCACTTATTCAGAAAGGAATCTCTGTTTGCGTTCTTTGCTGTTACCAAAGACTCAGGCTCTCACAAAGCCATTTTCTTCTAGACCAACATCTGCTTTTTGTATGACTCTGCCACAGTCATAACCCCATGTTTATGGTATTGCAATATACTGCCGAACCTTTTCTTGTAATGTTGCCAGCTCAACATTATGAAGGGTTGAGCTGAAGGAGGAGAAACAAATTTCACACAGAATGATTAGCAGAATATTAATGGTTGCATCTTCAGGTACTGCAGATGCTTTATTTCCTTTGACATTAGCAGACTCACACCAGCACCAGCTGGGTAAGGCCCACAGCTGGTAAAAATCATAGCAATCTCAGGTGCACATGCAAAAAGCAACATTCCCAGTGTGACAAATTCATGTGACAATGCGGTAGGTTATCACCCGAGAACAGGCCATGCTCCCCTTTTACTTGCATCCTTCTGTAATTGGGATAGCTCAAGTTATAACTGTTATCAGTCTTCTTGGATTAAAGCCAGATTCAGGACGCACTAAGAGTAGCTTCGTTAAGTGATGGGTGGTGGCAGATCTTATAAAACAAGGATTAAATAGTGCAAAGATACAAAAAAATCATGGATTAATACTCTTCCTATTTGTCTGATGAAATGAAGCTGGCTAGCTGAACATACACACACACCCACTTCCCAAGGACTGACGTCCATTATAGCACTATTTTGTCTCTCAGCAGTCTTACTGGCACGGTTCTAGATACTTAGCGTTAGCAATCAAGGATGTAAAATGCTGTGTGACTTTCATGACTGGGAGCAAGTGGTACACCGAATGCAACAGATTAGTTATTTAACTCATCTCACTCATCTTCACTCCTCACATATATATCCTTCCAATGTGAATGTCAGCTTCAAGCACCATGACTTCTTTTCTCTCTGATTAGTTTTCAGTTGACTGAACACAATTCAGTCCCCGACTGCAACCTTCTTCTACTCTCTGCATATTATCCCAAAAGATAAACCCCACATTTATCCCAAAAGTCTTTAGTCCTGGCTAACGCTGCTGTATCGTCCACACCCAAACCCTTTCCTCGCTTACCTTTAGGTCTGGAATATGGAATTTGCTGTTGCTGGACAGGTTGGATTTAGACGTCACCGTGTTCATTCTCTCCCATGCCTGCAGATTTGTTTTATCTCCCGGGGCAGAAATTAGCCAGAACTCCGACATGATCTAATATTTTCCCTTCGCTCCTGGTCACTGCAGAAACACAAAGCAGGTAAGCGGCCAAAGGAGCACCGCCAAAACCAGCCTCTTCCTTAAGAACAGAAAACGTTTGAACTGATGAACGATGTTTTTTCAGAAACACAAGGAGAGTGAGTCAGTCCTGCGTCTCAGGCTGAAACGGAACACGACCTTCTCCAGAGTGTCACGGAAAGTGCACGGAAGGAGTTCCTCCTTTCTCAGGGCTGCTCCGTCCAGTTTCCGAAGGAAGAAAGGGACTTTCCTCCACCCCTTTCCCAGCCCAGCCTGTTCCCGCCGCCTCGCCCTGCCAGCCCAGTCTCCACCACGGAGTCTGGGGACTCCGCTAAAGCGTCTGAACGCCCGTTGCGGATCTCTGGCTGGCAGACATCGCCTCTCGGATCTTCGGACGCTCGCAGGCGAAGCTGCAAAGGAGAGGTCAGAAGAGCTCTACTCAACCCGCAGCCTGCGAAAGATGCCACCGGGCTTTTCCTCCCAGGCGGGGTAGGGAGGGTGCGGTGCCGCTCCCCTGCCCGCGCCGCCCGCTGCGGGAGCCGGGGGCGGGGGGCCGGGCAGCGCCCGAGCCCACGGCAGAGAGAGACGCGGGTGGGTGCCGGGGGGCGAGGACGGGAGGGCTGAGGGAACCCTCCCAAAGCCCGTAGCAGCTCCGCCGCCTGCGTCTTTTCACCTTTTTACTGCCTTTTAAACCCGCAAAAATACCACAGAGGCTGTTTCTTTCCACCAGACACCGACTGCCCTTCGCCAGCCCGAAGGTTTGGCAATAAATAAAGAAACTGCCAGGAAACACTTGTTTCTGGGGCTTCCCTGGGTGCTTTATTTACCAAATCCTCCCGCGGCGCAGGAGCCGGCACGCTAGCCACGCTTCCTCCCCCGGCCATGCTTCTTCCTGGGCAAAATATAATCGTGGCTTTTAGTCCCTACTAAGTCTGGAGTTCGCCTCATGTCACTGTGAGTTTGCAGAAGATCTTGGGCACGTTTCGCAGCTCACGTGGAGCAATGTTCTGCGGGGTCTCCTAAACCAGCCAGGCTCCGAAGGGGACAAGAGTCCGAGGGCTTCGAGCGCCCGGCTGCGCGTGCCATCTCTGCCGGCGGAACCGAACCCCCTCGCTCGGAGGGCACGGTGCGTCCGGCTCTCGCTTGCCAGCCAAGCGCTCTGATCACTGAGGGGTCGTACAGCACTTAGCCAACCTCTCCTGTATCACTGGTGCTTTACTTTCTTCAAAAGACTGTGGCTTTTGCTCATGTTTCTGTGTAGCGAATGTAAATGAAACCTCACAAGAAATTAAACAGAAGGATGCTCTTGGTTTTTCACATGGTCTGTCCTAGACTGAGAGAGACTGAGCTGCCTGGGCCAGGCAGTTCTGGTCACGCACAGAAGCAGAGCTCTCTTCACCTCCAAGAACCTGGAAGGAAGACCCCTAACTGGTTTAAGTATCTCCAGCGCTAGGTAGAAGCAGCTGATGGAAGACCTCGTGCATCATAGGCTTGGACTTGGACTGTGCCATCTAAATCACGCTAACGTACATGCCAAGGTCTTAGGCTCTACATCTATAGAGTCTTTAGGTTAGCCAAGGATTCATCTCCCTTTGCTATCCATCACCATTTTTAATGATATATAGAAAAGCAACACATGTGTGGAGGAGGAGAGTCTCTACTGAAAGCTCTCCAGAAAAAGACACTGAGATTTGTAGCTGAAATAACCGCTCTGTGGGGGCTTTTTTGCTAGCTTGTTTTGGTTTATTCTTTTTCTGTTCTAGGCTAATTAAACATTCCGTGTTCATGGCTGTGATTATTCTAGTTCTTTTCAGTCACAGTGTCCCCTAGGGCACAGCAAAGGACATTGCAGAAGTTACACAAAAAACCTAACATAGCGATGCATGTGATGGCATTCACAGAAATAGTGATTATTGTCTAATCTTCCAACTTTTTGTTTCTTTAGACTCTACATTTTAATAATGAGAACAGAATTAGCTGATGTTTGGGTAGGTGCATCAGACATTTCTACTCACAGACGGGTGGTCTGAAAGGTAGAGTAAACTTCACCATGCAGGTAAGGCAGCTCTTCCCCATCTCAGCCCCAGTGCAGAGTTTGCACTGGATCCTTGCTACAGTCTCAAGTCACGGTAATACTTCCCATGATTCATTTTAGAAATGTTACATTCTCATAAGCTTCTTAAATTTAGAATTGTGCCAGTTGACACTAGTGCTAACAGACGAGAAATGCTACTTGCTGCAGTGACGCTAGCTGTCGGGGATGCGTCCGTACGCATGGATATCATAGCGAATAAGGTAAAATCCAGGCTGAAGGGTTGTCAGATTTCTGGATTCTACAATACATGTTATTTCCTTCCTAAATGTTTTTATTGCAGCAATGTCACTTTTCCATTTCTTATTTTTTCTTATAATCTGCTTTGTTTACTTTTATTAAAGTAGAAAATATTTTGCTACTTAACTTATTCTTTTAATAGAAAGTTATCAAGAAAACATGACGATAATGCCTAAGCAATGTCCTCTTGAATGTTTTCTGTTATCACATTTTCTGGTTTTACTGCGACTTTTTAATATTTTTTCCCCCCACGATACGCTTTTTGAGGCTGGATGAAGCAGCAGTGCAGGTGGAGGAAGGAAGGAGCACGCAGCACCACATGCCATGGGATACGGGGAGCGTGCTGCCCGCTCGGGGGGTAGCACAGCTACAACAGCCCACGCTCCCCTGCCATTTCCCTGGCGGGTCCTGCGCATTCTGCCGTGTGACCTCAAAGCTGTCTAATTCCCTCGTGATCGTCATGTGTCCTTCTGCTCCGTTTGATCTGTTGGTGCAGTGAAGCTTTCTGTGACTTTGTCTCTCTCTGTGCTTCAGTAGTTCTTCAGATGTCTCACCAAGGAGCAAAACTCAGCCTCCAAAGTCATTAAAAGCACTGAAATATCCTACCTGAAGTATCTCTCAAGGCAAATTTCTCTAACAGACAACCAAAATTAATTACCTAAACAATTATGACATTGATATTAATGGGAAAGCTTATGTTTTAAGCTTGCAAAACACTAACCACAGAGCTGTACTTCTCTATAAAATAATTTACACATCTGTTACAGGCATTAGGTGTTTAGTCTTGTAGTAATGTCGGGGTTTTTTCCCCTCTGCTTAGAAAGAATTTTTAAAAATCCTATTTCCTAGTCCTGTGAGTGTTTTAGTATTATTGTAGCAATGTATTTAAATTATAGTCTGAAATGTTTCAGTGAAGGAACTCTTAAATAACTTGACAACGGATAATAAAATATTATTTAAACGATAACATTTTTCTATGTGCTTTCAAGATTAGTGCACAAACTACTTCTTTAGCTGTGTATCTATTTCTTAATTATGTTAAAGAATATTGGAATATTGGTTATTCACTGTCTCTGTACTGTGAAGTGCAGCAGGACCTTCCTGATGAATTGCTTTTATACCTGAACATGAAATGTTATTTCAATGTGAATGCACCTGACAACTCATACTTAACATAATCACATGTCTGTACGTGCTGAAGGGGCACTGTCTGGTTATCATCAAAATCAGCAAAGGTTACATTTGGTTTGCTTATCACCACGTTGTTTCAGAACACCGCGTCTTGTCTGTTACCCGCTAATGCACACAGCAAATTCTGATGCTAGAAAAAGAAACAAAAAGCAAGCAAAATTATTTGCTTTTGGTTGAAAGCATCCTATTTGCAGTCAGTACACCTACCTGCTCATCTATATTTGTTCGAATGGAAAATCTGAAAGTATATCATTACTACACACAATAAAGATTCATTATATAGAGGAAGCAAAATGCACTTCTGCAAGATAATGATCCTGATTTAACTCTGTAGTAAGTACAGCAGGCAGATTTGGCTGTTCTTCAGTTATCTGGACTGAAATTTTAATAGTCCACATCCTAGTCGCTATTTTCCCCTTCAATTTTCTAAGAAGCCTTAAATGTATGACAGGCCAGGCTCAGATTTATCAACTTTGCTGGAGAACTGAATTTGACTGAAAAGAACAAAAAATCAATTGCAAGCAACTTGAAACAAAACGCTGTTTCCTGCTGTGCAGCCAGAACCTCTGGGTTCTACCCCTTGTCTTTTGCACTGTGTCAGTCAAATGCATCTGGAGAATGGGTGAGAGGGTCAGGAATCCTTGCACAGACTCACCTAAAGAAAGTCACATCATTCTCCAGTCTGTAAGAATCTCTAGAGTTTTATACCTCTAGGAATTCTTTGTGGGCTCAGTCCTTCTGACCCTGCCTGATGCCTTCTGAGGTGCCCTGGAGCATCCTGCCTGGCATTCAGCTACTTTTCCAGGATGACACTGGTCTTCTGCATATCTTGCTTCACACCAACCAACACCCTGCAGATGTCTGGGACTCCTTAGGGCACCCCAAATGGCACAAGACCTCTATGTGTGGGCAAGTGAATTCAGCCATAAATGTCTGTTAATAGCTAGTGGTGGTCTAAGTAATTAGACAGCAGAACCTAGAAATGATTGGGCTCAAGGGACATAGTAGCTACCGTGCCACATCGCTCTTCAGACTTTTGCTAGGGGTGAGATTCAGCTGCTGAGCTTCTGGTGCCACTTGAGATGTCCTTGCATGTCTTGTCTGGCCTCCAGCTCCTGTGGCAGAAGGGCATGGGTTTTCCACAGGTCCTGTGTCAGCCCCGTCTACGTGTCCTGGATACCGTACAGCATCTCAAATGCCACTAGACAACCTACATTTAAGCAAGAAAAGCCTTAGCTCTCCGAAATGGAAGCTTAGACATGCAGCACCCATGCAGACACCTATACTTAGGCGTGTTCATCTCCCATGTATCTCAGCAGTAACGCCCTCTGATATGAAACAGAATTAAGTCCTTTCTGGTCACAGTGTTGGTGCCACCATTGCTGAAGTACATCATCCAGGGTATCACAGAATCACAGAATGCTCTGGGTTGGAAGGGACCTTTAGAGGTCATCCAGCCCAACGCCCTGTGCAGTGAGCAGGGACATCTTCAACCAGACCAGGTTGCTCAGAGCCCTGTCCAACCTGGCCTTGAATGTTTCCAGGGATGGGAATTCCCCTACCTCTCTGGGCAACCTGTGCCAGTGTTTCACCACCCTCACGGTAAAAAATTTCTTCCCTGTATCCAGTCTAAACCTGCCCTCCCTTAGTGTAAACCTATTACTCCTGGAATGCCAGTTATGAGACCTATTTGAGACCGCTTCATGTTTGCATCTCACACTGCACTTACGTATCGTTGTGGGAAGTAATTTAGTTTTCGCTGTTTTCTGACGATGTATATTGACTGGATACACACTATTTTGACGCTTGCCGTTGCTCTTGCGTGGCAAAGCAGCAACGGTCTGGCTTTTGCCTGTCCGTACCTGCGTCTTTTTACGCCTGCCGGCAAGGTTCCGACGGACCAAACCCCGGGTTTACCGTTTCCCGCGGATAACGGAGAGGGGCTTGCCGCAGGGCGCCAGCCCCGACCCCCCTCACCAGCTCTGCAAGAGCAGCTCCCGCCTTCCCGCTGCGGACCGCGGCGGGCGGGCAGAGGCGACGCGAAGGCTCCACCACCCGCCGCCCGGGCCGGCCTCCCGCGGGGGGAAGCGGCAGCGGGCCGGAAGCGCGGCGCCTTCCGCTTCCCCTCCGGGCGGGAAGAGGCGGGGAGCGCCGCGGCCATGCAGGTCTCCAGCCTGAACGAGGTGAAGGTCTACAGCCTCAGCGCCGGCAGGAGCCTCCCGGAGGTGAGAGAGCTGGGGAGGGGGGGGGTGCGCGCTGCCGGACCCGCCGGGCCCCCTCTCCCGCCGCCGGGCCCCCTCTCCCGCCGCCGGGCCCCCTCTCCCGCCGCCGGGCCCCGGGCCGCCCCTTGCTGCTGCGGGGGCTGTAAGGGCCTGGGGAATGGGGCCTGGGGAATGGGGCCTGGGGAATGGGGCCTGGGGAATGGGGCCTGCGGAATGGGGCCTGGGGAATGGGATGGGGCCTGGGCGGCTCGCCGAGCTGCCCCCTCCCCATCCGCCCTGATGTTGAGGGCGGGGAGCGTTGGCTAACACCAGCTAGAAGTGGTTGTTAAACTGAAAATGCAGTTTGAGTGTATGCCTCGCTAGCCGTATGTGTGTTATTGTACAGACCCTCAAGAAGCACAGCTTTGTAAGCAGTGTTCTTGGCATGTGGTGGTTAAACTTAGGGGCGGAGATTTTGATATGGTCAAGAGAAAAAGAAAGAAGGGCCTGAACGTTTTATGCTTCCAAACTGGATAAACGTGAAGTGATTCTCTGGTTCCTTTGTGAGTAGAGAGCTCAGAACTGATGTGTGTGTTTTCCTGCAGTGGCTGTCGGACAGGAAGAAAAGAGCTCTGCAGAAGAAAGATGTGGGTGAGTGATCCCATCGCAGGGTCCTCGGCAATCCTCAGCTGCGTATACACAGCATGCGGGTCCAGAGGGAGACACTTTACTGACCGATGCAAGGAAGTTAGGCGTAGCTCATATTTTAAAAACTGAAAAATTAAAGCTATGAAGAGATACTTTGACTTTCCACACAGCTTTTTATCGATAATTACCAGTATTGCTGTAAATTTCAGCCATTAAATATTGGGACTGTAAATTGCACAGAAACGTGACAGATGAATTCCATGTGTAGCTTATGCTAAAGTCCAACTATAACCTCCTCTGTGTGTGTTATGCTCATCCTGGGGTATAGGAACATCATAATTTTAGCCTAAACTTGTTAGCCAAAATAAAATATGGCTATTTTTATACAACCCTTTTTATGGTATGTAAAACTCAACCAACCAAGAATGTGCAGAGTCAACAGGAGGGTGGAATATGTTGTGTAGCATCTTAGTTGTGTAAAATGTGTGCTAAATATTTGCTACTATGTTATATAACAATTTGTTACATAGTTACCATGTCAGAATAGACATTTCTTTTGCATGAATGTAGCCTGCATCTCAGGGTTAACAGACTGTATTAATCTGCTTATAACATGTGTTGATTATGCTGAAAAGATCTTTATATGTTAAAAGACCTTAAAAGATATTCCCTATATCCAATTAACTCAACATGCTTCCATAAGAAACTGTTATAATTTTTTCAGCTGATACAATAATGCAACCTTTAAAAAATTTTACTTTATTTTATTTCTTTATAGATATCCGTAGAAGAATTGAACTTATTCAAGACTTTGAAATGCCCACGGTTAGCACAAAGATTAAGGTATCAAGAGATGGACAGTATATTATGGCAGTTGGTGAGTTAACAAAGTGTCTCTCCGTAGCAGAGGCCAGAAGTGCTAGAAAATCTTAACTGCGAAATGACTTAGTATTTCAGGTAGAATTGAGAAGAGTTCATTTGTAAATGTAGCATTAAACAGAATTTTGGAAGCTTACTCTTTTAAATGCGATAGAGTGGCTGTCTTGGTAGTGGTACTGTGAAACGCTTCTTTTTAGAACACAGATGTTCTTAGAACCACAGGATAGTTTGGGTTGGAAGGGACCTTTGAAGATCATCTTATGATCACCCCTCTACCACTGGGGGTTTATGATACAATTAAAAACTAAACTGTTTATAATGCAGTTAAAAATTATGTACACACAAGAAAAATACTTAAGAACTTAGATTTGATATAATAACTTCTGAACATCATTGTTTGAAAGGATGGAGGATAATGCTACATTTTGTAACTGTCAGAGCAGGATCCAAACATGAATTCTTCAGTAGGCATTCATAGCATAAGGAGACTTGGTCTTTCAGACTTACTGGAAGATATTAAATTCCGTACAATGTATCTGGTAGTCAGAAGAAGCTAGGTACAAGTAGGGTGCTTTCAGGCACCGAAGACAAAAAACAGGAGGTGAGGTTAGGTTACCAAGAGGCATGTTTTTCCAGTCACAGAGACTCTGGTAAGATCAGAATACTTATGATTGAAATGCAATAAAGCCTGTATATGTAAGACTATTTTTTTTTACATGCTTTAGTATATGTTTTTGTTTTTTTAGTAAAGATTAAAATTTGTTCTTTCAGGAACTTACAAGCCAAGGATCCGCTGTTTTGATACCTATCAGTTATCCCAGAAATTTGAAAGATGCTTAGATTCTGAAGGTTAGTATAAGCTATGGCTGTTCGTGCAAGATGTCTTTCATCTATAATTCAGGAGAAATTTCCCTCCCAACGCTGAGGGAGCAGAATGTACTTTGGAAGAACACGAGAATCTGGAGTAAAACATTATCTTGTCTTTATCTCTGTGTTTTCCACTTCTCCTCTTGCTTGAAAGTTCTTTCCTCTCTTGGAGCACAGTTAGGAATGTCAGATTTACCTTGACTCAGTAAGCGCGGGGCTCAGGGAGTGGATGTGGCTGCAGGCTGCGCTCTGTTTGGGGAATGCTGCATGAGTGTGATAACTGGGTGATGGTCAGTGCTCCCTGCTGTGGAGCAGTACAGTAGATGAAGGCATAGCAGTTGCACCGTCATTGCTGAAATGAGTTCTCGCTGGTTTTCCATGTGAGCCCGTGCTCAGTAGGTGAGTTACAGAGTAAAGAAAGTTCCCTGAGAGTGGATTGGTTTGTTGGTTTTTGTTTTGTTGGAAGCAGGGTACTTAGGGATAGATGGTAGCATGGCCAAGGCCCTAATTACACCTTGTTTACTACTAATTTGGAGGGAGAGCAGCTGTGGTGAGGAAGCAAGGACCCATCTAGACAGTGGGAAAGGGAGACTCTGGTGGCAGTTAGACTGGGGGAGGAGTCAGCTGCTGCGGCTCTGAGTTTTGGGGTGCATAGATTTGGGAAATGGTATTTGATTGGGTTTTTTTTGTTTGTTTTGTTTGGTTGTTTTTAGTTAGAAAACAGATGGCTGAAGACTAGGATGCAAGGGTGACCAAAGCAATGAGGGGATGAGCACAGAGTGTCAGAAGTCCTACATCATTAGGGAAGAATGAAGCTGGTCTAACTGTGATGTGTGTAAAAATGATGTGAAAAATAAACTCTACTGAATTAGATCAGGAAAAGGAGAGTAGAGCATGGTGGTGTTTCTTTACCCTGTGCCTCAGGACTATGAGGAGTCATGCAGGGTGAAGGGACAGTGCTACAACATAGTAAGAGGGGAGGTGGTTGGGGTGTGGGGGTTCAGAGAGACTGGGGAGAGGAAGGTATGGCGAGAATGAGACCCACTTTATAAGAGTAGGGATCATTCTAATAGTAAATGCTTGCTGGTAAGTAGAGCTTAAAGTAAATTTTTTTTGAACTGGCATCTTATTAGACTGCAGAAGTATGTTTAATTTGAAGTGTAGTGTAGAGTCAGTTCAGGTAACTTTAAATGAGCTACCTCATTTAAATGGAACCAATTCAGCTGAAGCAGCTACTCCCTAATGTTCCCAACCCAGCTCATTTAGAACTAGGCGGAGTTCAATGCGTTGCAGTGTTCAGCATGGATGGTAGCTTTCAAAGGTACGATTTTTTTGAGCATTAGAAGTTTTTCTGTGGAAGTGCTGACCCCTTAGAAAGATCACATGTGCAGGACTGCATGTAGTATGTCCAAACTTATGTCATTTTTTATCATCTTCAAAGGATTGCGAAAGGTCCATGGACCACACAGTCGCTGAAAACCATTTGATTAGACCTTCCCCGAGCCAATAAATATATGGCTGAGCATTGTGTTGAGGAACGTGTCAAGTATACAAGAACGATAAAAAGATTACAAGATCCTTCATATGTTTCTGAAGTTTTAGAAAGCTACTTACCATTCTACAAATAAAGTTATATAATTAAAGATTTTATCACAATGCTTGCATTATGCATTGACACCTGTGGGGAATACTTATATGACTAAAGGTTAGCATGAGTGTAAATGTTTTCAGGGTTTATGCCAATGTTTGCAAATAAGTTTTCTTACTTAGCTAACTTAAAATTCTCTTGTTCTCTCCTCTAGTGGTTACGTTTGAGATTTTATCAGATGATTACTCGAAGGTATGTTTAATGTTCTCAATGTATAAATGGAATAAAGTTTAATATAAATATTAAAAATGCATTTTCATATATAGTAAAGGCAGTCAATCACCAACTTTTGGAACAGAAAAGTTGGGTTTTTTTTAAAAAAGTAAACAGGATAAACATTTTTTGTAACTTCAAATAGTTGTTTGTTTTCTTTGTCTCTTTGTATTGTAATGTGCCTTACCACTTTTAAAGTCTTTTGTCTGTAGTAGAGAAAAACTTCAAATAATGATCTATCCTACAAACAAAATAATGTGGAAAATGGAATTAGTGACTCTTTCTAGGATAACATTTAGTCACAGTCCCTTGTGTCAAGTGATACAGATACACCATTTCTGAGAGGTGGGGTAGCTGTAGGTAAGTTAGTAGCCTGATTTGTCGGTGGTGTTGTAGCCATGATGATTAGAAGCATATGAAAGAGGCAAAAAATTGTGGAGAGAAGTAGAGAAGTAATGTCATGTGGGTTCGTGGTGTTTTTTTTCTTTTGCTTGTGGTTTTTTTGTTTGGTTTTTTTTTGGTATGTTTGGTTTCTTTTCTTTGTGAAGTGCTGTACCTGGAGGAAACAGTTGAGTTCCTTGGGCCGACAGCCCCTTTTCAGACCCAATACAGTTACTGCTTCTAATTCTGTTTAACACCTGGGTGTTTTCTTCAGACACAGCAGTTGGTGTAATAAAAGATCTTACCTCTTTCTGTAAACTTTGCTGAGACACCCAGGTCTTATGTTCCAAAGGAAATACAAAATTTAAGCATATAATTTTGCTGATTTTGATTTCATTAGGGCAAGCTTATTTTTAAAATTGCTTTTATTTTAATACTCTTTTTTTTTTTTCTGAGAAGAGACCTTAACATTTCCAGCACAGGTTTGTTTTAATAAATATTTCTATTTGATCAGAGACATTATGATATAGTCTTTTAGCTTTAGTCTTTTCAAAATTTTTCCCCTGTGAGATTTCAAAGAATGTGCATGAATTCAAGTAGCAGAAGGTGACTGATATAGTACAGTAGCCTCCGACTTGTCTGTCTGTGGGAGAAAGTTTCCGGCTGTGCAGAACAAACAGTTATTTGGGAGACTGAGGATCACATGGTGCTTGCAAATAGGTTTCTGACTGGTTGTGAACAGTAAGGCTTGCGTGTGTTTTCAGCTGGAATAGGTACTGTATTTCAAATGGAAGCAACTTAAGACAAGCGTATTTTCAGTTTTATTTTCCTAGAAATTACCAAATCATTAGATAGAAAACTAATTTCAGGTAGCTGTTGTAATGTTTTGAACATGTTAGAAGGAGGGAGCAATATTTGAAAAGTTACACTTGAAATGCTTAGAATCATAAAAATATGGATTTGAAGGAGACCTGCAGATGTCATTTAATTCTTGAACAGGATTGTCAAAAACTGCAAGCATAGAGGTTCCACAAATTCACTGAATAAATTCTTATGATACTGCACTACCTCCTCGAAAAGATTTTTCCCTTCCTGTCTAATCTGCCCAGGAAACTCTGAAATTTTCACTGTTTAGTGCAAAGGGTTTGACTCTTGTCATTTTTGGAACTGCCCTTCAGTTGCTGGCTGCTATTAGGTTATCCTGCAGCGTGTTCTTTGCCTGATGAAACAAGCTGAGATTCTTCCAGCCTTTCTTTGTGTGTTTTGTGTCCTGCCCCTTGTCTGTCTTGATAGCCCTCTCGGTGCTCCCAACATCCCTCTTGCACTGGGGGGCCCAACACTAGGCACACTGCCTCCTGCTTTGGTAGCGTAGGGAAAATGGCTTCTCCCCAGCCTGCTCCCGCCATCCTCGTCAGGTCGCCTTTTGAGCCTTGCTTGCTTTTTCACAGTGAGAGCACACTGTTGGCATGCATTCGTACTGCTGTCCGTAAGGCCAGTTACACTTCTGTTCTCTCCTAAGTTTTAGACTTAAGAGTTTTAGACCTGGACTAAGTTTCTGGCTTAGGAGAGAATAATACTGTTTTTTCCAGGCACATTTGTGCTTTCTATTTTTGCCCCACACCGGTGGCTATGCTTTTGCTACCCTGAGGTTGCAGTGACCGAAATTAGTTTAGCATGAAGGAAAGCCAGGCATGATTTGCAGCGAGTTGTGTCCACTGCTAGTGAAAGAGTGCACAAATACCATTAAGTCCAAGATGGTAGAAATTTATCTTAAAATAGAAAATTACCAGAGGTAAGGCAATCATTAGCAGAATATTTGGTTGCTTTTGGCAACTATCAAAACCTTTCTGAAATCCTTTTGGAGGTAGAGTGGGTGGGAAGAAAATTCACTTTTCTCGTTGAAAGCAAACTGCACCTCTCCTCACGGGAACAGGTTTTTGATGGCTTACTTGTCGTGGACTAAGAACGCAGTACTGATATTTTTAAATTAAATACCGTTTAGTTTTGTGTTCTTCTCGTAGTTTATTTAGCTTCTGTACTGCATGAAGATGCAGGCATTTCTTTTGCAGCAATGAGAGAGAAAAAATTTGGTCTGGGCATTGTTTCAAACAGCTAAGTAAAGAGCTTTGCTTGTTGTAAACCTCCAGTTAAAAGCATGAAACCATTAGGCACACAAAGGGTTGAGTGGGATGTATATGAAAAGCATTATTATATAACAGCAGCTGTGCAGCTGCATCTGTAATCTTGTATGAAATCGTAGTTACACTTCGGAAAGATGATGCTCTACTTGGTCCTGGACCAAGATGAGTGAGTCCGTGAATAAAAGTTGAAACACTAGGGTTTCTGACACCAGAAGAAGCATAAGTAAGGGGGAACTGACTTAAGGGATGGAGCTCTGAGCAACCTGGTCTAGTGGAAGATGTCGCTGCTCATGGCAGGGGGGTTGGAACCAGATGATCTTTAAGGTCCCTTCCAACCCTTATAATTCTATGACTTAATGATAAATAGGCATGAAGTACTAGCTCGGGTCAGTAGTTTCTCCATGTAAGGGAAGAATACAAAGATATACAAATAAAGATGACAGATTCAAAATAGTTCTTGTACCTCACCTTTCCTGAGCTTCTCATCCTTATTTACATTGCTAACAATGTAGTCCAGCACTAGAAAATTTAAAATCTTCATTATATACTACTATTAGAAGATGCACAGACTATATGTACTCTAAATTAGACTAGCACTTTTCTAATTTAGGCTAAGTAGGGGTGAGGCTCAGTGTCAAGAGTTAGCCTATAATTATCTTTATCATTTAATTGTTTGCATGCATCGTGGTGTGAGTTTGGGCCAGGCCAACTGTTCCTCCACCGCGCAGTACCTAGGCATGGTTTGAGGTACAGCATGAGTGCAATGGATGGTGTGGCTGATACTGTATTATTTGGAGTGTGAAGAATTCCCTCATATAGATACGAGTTGTGCCATGTTAACTTGGCATCAGGACTATAGGGGCAGGTTCTGGCCACTATTACTGTTCACTAGTATAGATCTAGCCTTCTAATGATGCCTCCCTGTGGGCTCTTCCATGACTGAGATATTTGTCTAAGCTTCCAAAAGAAGCAGTGTGCTTATTCACTTGGCAAACAACAAAAAACTGCACAAAGGTCGTTGGTGTCGTTCATGGGAACGCTGCCATGCGTCAGGATGTGTAGTATGTGTGCTTAGTACCTGTGAACATATTGGTGTCTGCATGGCACTGTACCTGGGAGAAATTATTAACTCTGGTGTCTGAAAGAAATATGGATGTTAACTGGTGCAGCGTAACATCGAGATGACTATGCTGCTTCTGGTTGCAGAGTCACTTTCAGGGTATCGTGTCTATATGGTCTTGTGAATATTCATTCACTCTTTATTAATAAAGCTCTTTGCTGTGGCTAGTGAGAATGGTGAAGCACTAGTTGATTCTATTGTTTTAATAGAAATTATTTAAATGAGTTGTGATAAACCTGTGTGAGCTTGAAAAAAATTACTGGAGTTTGTGCGGTAAGACGAGATGAGGAGATTGTTGTCTACTTCGGTATGTTTCACTTCTTTCTATTTTATTTTCAGATTGTCTTCTTGCAGTGTGGCAGATTTGTGGAGTTTCATTCGCAACACGGCCATTACTACAGAACAAGAATACCAAAATTTGGTAGAGATTTCTCATACCACTATCCATCGTGTGACCTGTATTTTGTAGGAGCAAGGTATTATTAAGTGGATTATTTTGTTTCGCTTTTGTTAGCAATGTTTTCTAAGAGTTAAATGAATATTAAAATATCAGAAAAGTTAAAAATTGGAAGAAGTGGCAATTTATTCCAAATTAATAATGGAGACAGGTTGTGAAGAGTGGAAGGGTGGAAAATGTGGGAAGACTTAAGACTAATTCAGGTTCTTGTACAGTTTTAGGACTTTTTCTTTGATTCTTAAACCAGGTACATCCTGTATTTGCAAATTTGTTATAAAATTGCAATTCAGTGTACCGTTTTAAAAAGTGATTAGTGTCTAAGATGTAGTGTAAATCAGAGGAAATCAAAAGATCTTAAGAAAACAATTAATGCATCTTTTCCTTGGAAGAAAGAGCAATTGGTAGGATATTGCAGTGTAATAAATATCTTTGGTGAACATGCACATTTTTCTGTGTATTTTTAACACGGAAGAATAGAAGTGTCATGTTTTAGAATGTGAAGTCTGAAAATTGTGTATTTGGTAAAATTAGACTCTCAGCAAGAATTTTAAACTCCTGCTAACTTATAACAGTATTTTGTGGTATTCATAAGAGAAAGGAGTAATTTTGGGTTTTTCCTTTGTAGTTCTGAAGTATACAGGCTAAATCTGGAACAAGGAAGGTTTCTCAACTCCCTGCAAACTGATGCTGCGTAAGTTGTCTGTAATGTGTGACGTCTGTCTGTCTTCTTTCCACCAGGTGGAAGCAAACTACTAGCATGCTCACCATCAGCATTCTATCTGCATACTGTCCAAACACGTTGTAGAGTTGAAAAGGAACATATGCCGAGTCTGAGCCTCATTTTATTTTATGTTCTGTAATTCTTTGTTCTAGTTTTTATGTTTTAATTGAGTTTTCTTTTGTGGATATCGTAAAATTGCTTAATGTAGACTTGTAGTAGGTATTATATAACTTGATCTTCAGAGCATTTCATTAAAACTTTGCCATTATTGCTCAATTTAGCCATCATACAGAGATCTACCCACGGGGTATGTACTTTCCCGGGCATGTCTTTGTCCTTCTGCTCTTGGAGTAGCCCAGGGAGAATTTTTGTATCTCCAACCTCTGTCTGATTCTTTTGAAAACCCTACCAGAGCAGGAGCTGGCCTGCTTTTATGTGGGGAGAGGCAGATGAGGAGAACAGACTTCACTAGATAAAGCTGCTGGTGGGCAACAGCTGATGCTCAGTGGGTAGGAGAGTTTAATGGACGAAGGAATATTTGGGCAGGCATAATTACAGAAGCTGAGCAGTGGCAAAAAAACCCCAGGAGGATATTGGAGCGGGAATGTGAAGGGTGTTGTGTAAAAGCTGAGTAGGGAGATGAGACTTGAAGTTGTGAAAAGGTTGTAAGGAAGGGGAATTGGATGAGTTATAGAATTTGAGGTGGAGGGTTTTGAATGGAAGAAGTTGGAAGATGCCAGGATGAGTGATATAAAGAGAATTATTTGTGCTTTGGAAAAATTGTTGGAGAAATACAGGGCTCCTAGGTGTCCTCTTGAGAAATAGAATACTTGGGGGAGGGAAATGAAGATGGGCCATTCATCACTATGTTGGAAGTTTAAGCTTCAGAACATAAGTAATTGGGAAGACCTTTTGACATGATGAAGGTGTTTAAGAATATAGTGGAGTGGAGTGATATGGCAAGGCTTGTGGTAGTTGGTGGGTATGGGCAGAGAAAAGTAGTCCTTCAGGTTGGAAACACCCTCAGAGCCCAGCCTCCTGCATGGTCACACTGAATTCAGATGGATTTTCCCAGGGCGTCTTGAAAACTCCAAGGATGGAAATTCCACAGCCTCTATGAGCAATCCATTCCAGTATTCCATTATTCGTGTAGGGTAAAAATATTATCCTTGCATCCAGTTGGGACCTTACCTGTTTGAAGTACTCAGTGCTATCTCTGAAGGCTCCAAATTCTTGGGAAGCTCTTCTTCAGTATGTGAAGCTGCTATTAGGTGGCCATCTCTGCCTCCCTCCAGCTTTTTCTTTTCTAGGCTGAGCAACAGTGTACATGATTACAGAAATCTTTCTAGTTGTTCATATATTAAATTATTCTGAGGTCATTAAACTTGCTGCTTTTTCTGTTTTAGAGAGAGTAACGTCTGTGACATAAATCCTGTACACTACTTGTTTGCTATGGGGACAGCTGAGGTAAATGTTTGCATTCCTTTTATAAAAAGGGCAGTAGTGTTTGTTTCTCTTTTTATGTTAGTTTGCATGAGGATAAGAAGAAATCATGAAAGGAAACTAATGAATTGATTTGATCTCGTTTGCTATGTTAAGTATAGAGCCATTGAACAAGATGACTTTTTAGAGCATAGTGCAGATGCAATTTCTGAGCTACTGTGGTTGCTGAGGTGCTTGAGATTTTGCAGATGGGAGAGAAAATAATGTTATCTTGCTTTACAGTATAGCCATCTGTTAAATCAGCTAGCATGTGTACCCTATTAATCTTCGGAAATTTGGTGTTAATGATTTTGATTCAGATCACATTTTTTAAAAAATATAAATGAAAAGTGTGGAGCTTGTATGCCATTATTAGAAAAAGTCACGTCAACCTAGGAGATTTGATTAATTATTCATAGATTAAATAATTCAGAATTTTATTTAAACATTTTCAGAGTACCAGACATCTGTTGTATAAGCTTGAAACATATTTTCTGAACTGTTTAGGGTAAAGTGGAATGCTGGGATCCTAGAAGTAGGAATCGAGTTGGGCTGTTGGATTGTGCTTTAAGCATTGTGACAGCAGACACAGAGTGAGTAAAGGCTTCCTTTTCAAAGAGTGTTCTTCTGTTTGTTGCAGAAGCTATCCTTCTAGAAACAATTCCTGCTTTGCGTTAAAATGATCTGCCCATGATCTTCTCTTCTCATTGCTGGTGTGAATAAAGGGTTTCCTTAGTCATAAAGGACTCTCTTAGTTATTGACCTGAGTAGTAGTGGCTAGTTTTCTATACAACCACAAACTGTGAATGTAAACAATACAGCTTTTTGAAGTAGTATTTCTGAGTAATATCTGTAAATTAATTTACATTAATTGTCTTAGTCTTTTTTAATACTAAAAAAAAAAGTATTTGCAGCCTTTATTGAAAGGGTGTCTAACTCTAAGTATTGTGCTTTGCAGGATAGATGGTTTACCATCCATTTCAGCACTGAAATTTGATGGAACTTTGAATGTGGCGGTTGGCACATCTACTGGACAGGTAGACTTAACTTCATCTACAGCAGTTCTTAGGAGATGCTGTTCTTGCAGTTGCCAGTCTGGGTCTGTCATACGTTGAGTGCATTTATTGTAATGTGTATATATGTTAGTACAAGTATTTGTAAGAGCATAAATTATATGTATAGAGTCATAATAGTAATTCTTAAACTGCAAATTAATTTTGTCAGATGGTTTTGCTCTTCAGAGTACCATAGGGACCACTTAAAATCATCGCACCCTACATACTATAGAACTTCAAATTCTGCAGTTTTCTTAGAACTTAAGAGTCAAGTATGCAGCGAAGTTGCTGCTTTTTGAGACTTTATCAGTACCATCTCAATGCAATATATATGCTCTCCCTTATCTTGATGGTGGCTAAAGAAGCAGAAGTGATTGTCTTTCAACTATGTTACTGTATTATCTTTCTATAAGGGATCATTTTGATTAATTTATTCATTGTTATGATCATATTGCATATGATAGAGTTAAGGTCTTTCTCAAGTTCCTTAGGAAACTTTGGAGATAAGAGTGCCGATTTCTGGAAGACAGGGCCTGTACTCTCTGCCTTCCTTGAAATAAAAAATTACATTCTGTGATGTTTCACTAGTGAAAGTGATACTCGCTGAATGTGGAAGAGAGTCTGAAAACGTAAATCTTGTAAGAATAGCTCAAGAATCTGAAAGTGAAATATTAGCAATTAAGAAATAGTAAGAGCCTTGAAGACAGTTCATTTTTCAATAGAAATTATAAAAGACTAGAAAGATGGTGAGCTCTTAAATTTGATTTTAATTTTACTAGACTGAAGCATTCTGAGGTTTAAAATACATTGTCAGAATAAACTGGACTCATGTAATGAGCTGGTTTCAGAATTCAAAATGTTTTTTTTTACATAAATCCTGTCCATGTATTTAAGTAAAAAAATCTCAAGTTTAGTTAGATCTTTGGTGAAGATCTGGTGCATGTGACTTCCTCTCGATCTTACAATATTGTAAGTTTGATCTGTCTCTTATTCAAGGTTTTATTATATGATCTCCGGTCTAGTAATCCATTAATAGTCAAAGATCACCACTACGGCCTGCCTATTAAGTCAATTCAGTTTCAGCATCAGCTGGATTTAATTATCTCCGCAGATTCTCGAATCATAAAAATGTGGAACAAAGATACGGTAAGTGTTTTTTTATGTTACTGCATTCAGGTTTGTTTTTTTTTTTCTATGCAGCTTGAATAATAAAGCTGAAATTCAGTGTAGGAAGTTGGGTTATTAATGTGTCCTAATTTAGATAGCATTTTGTCCTGTCTGACGAAGTAAACCAACATCTGGGAAGTTATTCAACAGCCTGTCAGGTATAAAGATACAGTCTTAAGTACTTTTTTTGCTCTGTGTACATGTCTGCCTAAGATGCTTCTTGCAGTAGAAGGATTTAAACATAAAAAGTAGTATCTTAGCCATTGCCCTGGATTGTGTATTTCTCACAGTGTGGTTGAGCACACCCAGTTATGATTTCTCATTAGAGAAAACACGGTCGTTCCAATTCCCTGCTCAAAGAAGGGCGAACTTCAAAGGTAAATCAGTTAGTTTATGACCTATTAAAATCAGATACTGCTTATTTGCACAGAAAGCTATTTGGATATTGAAGCAGATACTGTGCCTACATCCAAATAACAGTATGTAGTATGCTGTATTAATGGATTATGTTGCAATAGGCAACATCTTTATCCCTGGCTTTAGTACCTCTAAGTGAAGTTGAAACATGCTCCATCTGTGCTTTTCTAGCTGTATAGTGAAACATATCAAAAGCGGTTACAGTAGTTCAGAGGCACTTTTTTCTGGTTATTTCAGGCAGTCATTTCTCTATTGTTGTGCTTCTTCATGAACTTTCAACAGCCTCTTTTATTTTTTCTGTGATCTCAAGCAGTTTTTTGTAAGCTCCTCTGCAGTTATTTTTTATTGTTTAAAAGAGCAAATAAATTACTGGTTATTATTTAAAACGTCTGCAGTGGCCTCTCTCCATTTTTCGTAGGTATATGTATTTCCCTCATTGAGCATGAAACACTGCAAGGTTTGTCAGGTGGCCTCTGCAGTGGGAAAAGGGAGGGTTTCTTACTGCTGGAAGGCAGAGATACGGTTGGACTCTTTCCTAGAGTGTGTTCCAGCTGGCTCCACCTCTCCCAGATGTTGGTTCCTGACTATCTCTGGCTGGGAACCAACTGCAGAGGCAGACTGCGGGGTGGAGAGCATATGGCTTTGATACCAGAATAGCCCCATGCTGAGACGTGCCTTGGGGTGGGGAGCGCGAGGCTTTTGTCTGCTAAGACCCGGGTGGGGGAGGACTCTCATTAATCATCGGGGAGAGACCAGAGGTGGGTGGGGTAACAGCATGTAACTGGGAGGGAAAGGAAGGGCCCAGAAAGGTAGGTGGGATTGCTGCAGGGAAAGAAAAAAGAGGAACAGGATCAAAATTTGCTCTGTTCCTGTCCTGCATTTAGAACCGTATAGGCATGTATTCTCATGCTTCAGATCCTGTGGCCCAGTTCTTAGAGACTCTTCCTTTACTGGCTGTCTTGCATGTTGGCTTAGAAAAACACCTGTATTTTGTCTGGGTTTTTCAGACTCTGTTCCAATTCTTTTTTTTTTTCTTTTTTTGAGAATGTTGTTTCCTGTTTTTACTCTTCTCTGAAATAACCTTTATAACTTCAATTCTGATCTAGGCTAGATACCACTGGATGCTTTTACTACTTCTATTTTATGTTTAGACCTCTTTAATGCTGAGTTTATAAATTACAGATAAAGTGCTGAGCTATATTTCATTTCATGTAGACATGAGCAGGGTGGAGGAACCAAGCTCCAGAATCACTTTCCAGTCCCAATCCATCATTTCAGCTAATGATACTTGCCAAAATAAAATGATTTAAAACTACCACATTCAGACTTGAACAAAAGGAGGGGTGTGCTGGCAATGTGCCATAAACTTATAGACCTCACCTCCCTTTTGCATAAAATAAAGCAGATTTGACACACGAATTTTCAATGCAGAAGTGTGAGCTGAGAAATTAGAAGTGCCAGTGTACATTGCTATGTCTTCAATAACCAGTAGGCTACACTTCTTTATAGGAGATAGATCAGAGACAAAATACAAGATTGAGTTCCTGTGTTATGTTCAGATGCTTTAAGAGCATCTTACTGTTCTGCAGAATCTGTTCCATCTTTGTTCCAGCACATTTCTTAGCTTCTAAAATGGCTATTCTTAATGTTTAGATTTACTAAATTTAATTATATTTTTTGGATTTCTTGATTATGTATTTTCTTCCTACAACTTTAGGGGAAGATATTTACTTCAATGGAGCCAGAATACGATATCAATGATGTATGCCTGTATCCAAATTCAGGTACGTTAGATATATTAATGTCTTAGTTCAAAAGGGAAAGCTTGTGTTAACTCAAGCTGTGGTCTTTTTTCTGTTTGGGTGATACGAATTAGGTCCGCTTTCCTCCTTACGACAGAACTAGGAAAGAATGGTTACTGGTCAGTTAGTGTCATTGTTTCCTCTGCATCCGTATGAAATCGGAGCCTCGTTGCAGTTGGGAGCTGCTCTGCTGTCTGTTGAGTGATTGACCTCTTTTGCCCTTTCAAATACCTGAAGTGTTTTGTAAGAACAGGAGTTTTGGCCTTTTGTCTCAGCTAAGTCCCAGATGAGTTAGAGCGTGCTTTCTAGAGCTAGGAAAAATTTCTTTACAGCAAATTTACAAATTTTTATGAATGTTTACGACTAATTGATTTTTTCCTTGTTTGAGATATAGCACTTACTGTGCCCTCCCTAAGATTTAATACTTTGATTTTAAGTATGGATTCCTAAGTGCACGGATCTGCACAGATGCTTTTTGTGACTATTTTCAAATTTGCCGTGTTTCATGTTATGTTCAGAGGTGAAAACTGAGGATCAAAGTTTCCAGATCCTATCTTATGAGTAAAAATGTGCTACAAAGTGGTCGTTGTATGTGTGCATGTCCTTGGTTGTACCTCAAATTGCAGCTGGCCTTAATCTTCCCTGCTTGATCTGAGTTGCTTCATTCTGAACTAGTATGTGTCACCTGCTTCCTTTTTAGAAATCAATACTGAAAAAGATGCAATAAAAATTAGGGCCACTAGGATGGCACAGGACAAAATTCCTGATCCAGAGAATGCCTGTGTTGCAAACTCTGCTGTTATCCTCACTTTAGAGAGAGGTAGCAGTGAAGACAGGGTGACTTGGATTTGATTTGTACTAGCAGCTCAAATTCAAGATTGTAGATAAGTGAGTTTGGGATTTCGAACGAGTTAAAACTTATCTTGACTTTTCTGCCAACTTCATTTAAGAATGTGTCTTTTTTTTTATTTTTGTAAGCTGAGCACTTAAGTACTGGTCCCTACTGAGATGGTGGGCATTTTTGACTTTATGCAGCAGCAAAACTGTAATGGTCTGCGGGCGCTTGCTGATGAAAATAGTAACTTTCTTCCATGCTACTCAGGTTTAGCCCCCTCTGAAACAGACTGGTGTTTTGCTACTTAGGAATTGGGCTAGGCTTTTGTGAGCCCTCAAAAAGGCATCAATACCACTTATATTTGCGTGCCATATATTTGTTTCTCCCAGATCAAAGTGCCAGAAATAACGTAAGCAAAGAATCGAAGCCTGCCAAAGCAGGGACTTTACGGCATGGCCATCGGGGTACATCTCCTGTGCCCTGGTGGTACGTATGAGTTTCTTTGGGGGTATTTGAGAATAACTGTGTGGTAACAGCGTGGACTGTGCAACATGTAGGTAGACAAACCTGGTCTTTTCTCATCTGTAGTGGCTACAGAAAGAGGTCATTGGATTGAATTCTCTTTAGCATTTCATCCAGATTCCACCTTTGATGAGCCCATTGATTTTATCCAAAGGAGAACCCAAGAGTGAATTAACATCCATGCAGCATTGATAATGAAGGGCTTGTGACAGGGAGTGAAACAGAAGTAAGTTACCTGATAGTGTAGAATCTTAGCATAATTTGTATTGGAAGGGACCTCTGGGGGTTGTGTATTTCCCACTCAAAGCAGGGCCAAACTTTCAAAGTCTGATCAGGTTGCTGAGGTCAGAACCAGTCAAGTTTGAATATCTGCAAGGGTGGACGTCACTTGGCTATGGACGCTCTGTAGCCTCTGTGGCATGTAGATGTGCCTCAAGTGCTTTTGCAGAAATGGTTTTGATGTGACTCTGGGAAGAATCTTGTCAAAGAATTGAATGCATACATCTCCCTGATACTGCTTATTGAACGTCACTGGAAGTATTTTCATTACTTGAACTGTGTCTGTGATGTAGATCTACATCAGCGATCTAGATTGTGCATTCCAGTCCTGTGTCTCCTCCTTAACTCAGTTATGCTTTTCTTATTGTACTTTCTTCGACCATGTCTGTAGGGGAGGCAGGTTGATGTCTTTTGGTCAGAACTGTTGTGGGATGAGAACTAGGTTGCATTTTATAACCATATGGAGACAGAGTGGAAGACTAGAACAGTGAAAATGGAGAGACTTAAGGTGGTACGTTGCGTGTTTGTCATAAATACTGCTGCTCTGAAATTTAAGATGCCTAGCACCACCTCATGCTCGTTCAGAATTTAAAGAATAGTAATGATTGAACATCTGAAAAAAAGGGAAATACTTTCTGCAATGCGAGCTTGCAGTTGTGGAAAGCTGGAAACACAGTATCATTTAAGTACTGGTATGGCTGTGGCTCGGCGCTCTGTGGTACCCCAGGGTCTCATAGCATTGCTGGGTGTTCGTGATGCCAGCGTCACCCAGGAAGCCCAGGAGGTCTTTGCCTACCTTGTGTTTTAACACGTCATGTGAAGATGCTGCTCAGAAAGCCCGTGCCCTAATCTCACCTTTAACGCTCTTGTATTCGCTTCAAACAGCTTTGCAGTTCATCATTGCAAGGAACAAAGTGCTTTCATATTTTATTTCACTGATGTGGATCAAAGTTCACAATTTGTTTTGTAAGAAACGCTTGCATGTTGTTTCAAATGGAAGAGAACGATTTCAGAAATGTCATGATCCAGAAGTCATTGAATCTACATTTAGAATGCTTTTGTTTTGGGAAAACTGATGTTTAATGTGTCTAGGCATTTTACTTTTCCATTTTTTATTTACAATTTTATTACAATAGTTGTAATAACCAAGTTTTATTTTAAAACCACAGAAGGTAGCTGCTACTTTGTACTAGTTGCAGCCTTTTTTTATCAAAATGTCTGCTGCACGTGCAGTAATGAGCTAGTTTTAACACTGCATTGTCACAATTAAAAAAGAATTGGAAAAGTGAAACTAGATTGTAAAATCATTCTGAATTATTTAAGGTAAACTGTGAATCAGTATAATGTGAATTACTCTTTTTCAGTAGTTTCGTGGGAGTGTTGTAGTTGTGTGGTTGGTTTTTTTTTAATGAAATCATTAACCAGCTTCAGTATTACTACCTTTCATGGGAAGCAAACCCGTGTGTGTCTTTGACCAAACTACATGATGACAGACTTTAGTGGATCTCTTAAACTAGTTATAACTCTCTTTTCTCTGATTACACGTGCACGGAATGGGGCTAGGGGAAAAAAGGTTTACCAGTTACTGAGTAGCCTTGACTCAGCTTCAGATAAGTTGTAGAATATAAAAGAAACTGAACAGCATCTTCAGTGTATAGAAATCTGTGCCTAACTTGTTTCAATTATGGTGAATTTTTTTTTTTAAATTTGCATTTACTTAAACTCCTTCTCCTATGTACTAGTGCTTCATACTCGTGATTTCATTCCTTTAAATTGATGGTAGTGTATTGCAGACCACTTTCCAAAGATGGTCTTATTAAAACCTCTGCTCTGAAAAAAGAGTTCTCATTTATTTCTTTTTTAAAGTGATCAAACTAGGCTGCTGTGTAGTTTGTTAGCGTGTGGTCTCGCTTCTCATAAAAATTGCTTAAAACTAACAAGATGAAACAATGAAAATGTGTGGAGTAGACTTCTTTCAGAGTTGTTCCTTTTTTTTATTCTGTTATTTCCCCTGTCGTATACACCCATGTACTTTTCCAAAGACTGTCTTCCCCTCCTGTAATTATTGGTGGAAGACTCTCAAAGAGGAGGTTTTGCCTTTACGGTCATCTTTGAAGCACCTGCAGAATTAATTTCTGTCCTTTCATCTCTAGTGATTCATATTCAGTCAAAGGAGAAATGCTTTGTCTTCTGAAATAGTGGTGAGCATGCTGATATGTTAAGGGAGCATGTAACCTATATATATATGTATATACTATGAATTCTTACTTTTACCTTAAATTGCCTGCAAACCTTTCCAGGTATGGTTTTTTAGCCTCAGTTTGCTGACTAAGCTTTCACAGATTTCTTACTTTGCCAGGAAAGCAAGCCCCCTTTTTTCTGACATTTTAAGTCCAGCTGCATTGTGTATTTTTAATAAAAGGATTAGGTAGGAAGGATTACTCCACCCATGTTAATTGCGTTCCTCTAGTTGGGTGTAAATTATATTTCTGCCTTCTGGGTGTGTAGTAATTGACCTAATTATTCATAGTCTCAGTGGCATATGTTAGAGTACTTTTACATCAGAATGTTATCTAACTTGATTGCTCTTTTCTTCTTCATATTCCATCTCTTGTTTTACCTGCTGATCAGCTACGTTGGAAAGACAAAACTGAGATAAATGTAAAAGTATATGCCAAATGTCCTTACTACTCTCTTATGTAGGAGGAAAATGGGAGTATTTCTCGTTTTGAACTTAAATGAAGTCTTGTGGCAGTTGGAGGTTTTCCAAGGATTTTAGTAACTCTACAGTGGTTTTTTATATTCAGAGTATTTGCAACAATTATTCATTGTGTTTCTTAGGTATATTCATAGGCATTTCAAATTTTACATTTGCTGTGGTTGGCTAATACCACTAATATTGCTACATTAGAAGCCACAACATCCTGTCTTTCAGTTTGTGTTGACGAGCTACTGTTGTGCTGATTTCTCAAGGTGAAATACAAATAAAGGTACACACTGTGTTATGATTTATGACTTTGTTTAGACTGTAGATGTGTGTTTACAAACAAAGCAAAACAAAAAACCAAAACCCCCTTGTATTAATAGTAGAAGTTTATGCCCAAGGTAGCTTTTAAGTGCAATACTAACTGGATTTGTTCTAAACAGTGTTATGGGATGAATTATTTAAATTTGTTAGGAAAATTGGTGGCTCGCAATTGTCGGGACTTAGTATTGCTTGAAATGGGGCTGAACAGTTGCTCAGATAGAGGACAAAAGGAGATGAATATCTAGGAAATGAAGCCTTGTTAATTGTGCTGCTATCAGACCTTTCTTTCCGTAGCATTTGGCGCAACAATTTATTATGGGTCTCAATTAGCTGGTCCGATGCAGGCCAAGAATACGTGCTGTATGAGCTACAGGTAGTGTGCTTTCACTCCTCCTCCCCTAATCCACGAAGGGTTCTTTCCCTACAAATACTCAGGTTGCCATGCTAAATTTTCGTTTGTTTCCCCTTCGTTTCCTGGAAAGGTACTTTAGGTCCTATGCACAAATCCACTTCATGTGAATTAAATGTCTCAAGTATATATATATATATTTTTTAAAAAAAGTAGTGTTATCCTCTTGTGACCAATATTCTTAAATGTGGAAATTTCTTTTTAGGAATGCTAATGACTGCCAATGAAGCCCCTAAAATGAATATCTATTATATACCAGTAAGTAATACAAATTATTGCTGATACTACTCTTTTAAAACTTGGTAGTGTGGTGCCATTCAGGTATTCATGTTGGAAAACTACTTCTGCAAATTTACCTCTACGTTCTCTGACTTTTCATGATAAGTTAAATTTAGGCTCACCATAATTTATGAATGTAACATATTTAATTACTAAAAAATCAGCTGTAATTTGCCTTTTGCTACCAGTTCCAAAACTGGCTAGTGGCAAGTGGAGCTATGCCGGAAAAAGTACTTTTTGATAGTTGATTGGAAAAGAATTCCTAAATAGGGAATTCTGCTTTGTTGTGACATATTTCATTAGTGTCTTTACTGTGTGGTCTATAGTGACATAGCCATGGCAGTAAACACTCTACTCTGTTCTGACAAAGAAATGTTGTTGTGTGGCTTCAAGTATGGCTCTTGGCTGTAGCTTCTGCTCGATGCCCTGCTTGAATTGCAGCTGTACGCTTATTCTGAACTCATTTTGTTCACACTTTGGACAAACTATAAAATTTGTTAGTTTTGAAATATATTTTTAACTGTTTTTTTAAATCAGCCAAGAAGTCTCATTCAGATAATCATTTTTAAATTAATCTCAATTTCATTTTCTTTTGTTTATTTCTGGGTCTTTACCCACCCCGCCACCCCCATATGATGTTGATTACGTTTAAGATGAAGATTCATCAGTTTACATTTTTCTTTGTGGAATAGACACTATATACCTCTTGTATGTACATGTCTGAACGCAACAATATAGCCCTCTAAACAGTTCTGTACTCTGGTTATATTTACATGTGTTACTAGATTTTTGCATTTAAAGAAAGGTAAAATTTTATTTGAGTTCTTTGTGTGTCATTTATGTCAGGTTGTTCTTGAGATGTGACTTACCTGTTTCTCTAATTTAACTCTAACTGGCTTATATTTTGTTAACTGGAGCTGTTCCATGCTTTGGATAACAAAGGTTGGGGGAGAACAAATATTTTTGCATTTAAGACAAAGTATTAGCTGTAGTTAGAAGCTGAACACTTTGTTTACTTTGTCCTTTGTAAGGTTTAGAGAGTAGCTCTCCAAGCATTTTTTTATGTTATCGTCTTTTTAATTAATGGATTAGGGAAGACAAATTTTTAGAGTCAACGAGTTTTTAAAACTTGAATGGACTAGTTACTCAGGTAATTGAGATGGGAAAAGCATTCCTTGTCACTAAGGGTAAGGTTCAGCTTCTCTCTGATAATAGTGCATTGAAATTTTTTTATTCAGGTGTGCATGATATGTGAAGGTTACAGCTACATTAGAGGTGCATATCCAACATTGCCGCTTAGCCAGAAAATTGTTTCATTGTCTTGTCACCTGCAATTAATATTTGTTAGAAATTGTTCTAGCCAGTATAGTATTACTTTGAATATTCTTGCACATATTGTAAATCAAGATGAAAAAAACTTCTTTTTTACTCTTTCAAAAATCTCACTCTCGTTGAATCCTCTGTGAATACTGAATTCATGTTTCTGAGGTCAGATAAGTAATTTTTAGTGAAGAAATATGAGTGGTCTGTATTAGATCTCAGATCATACTTAACAGAAATTATGGCAAACCTAAATATTAGCTAATACTCTCCAGTGTTTTTGCAGCATGCAGGCTATTCCAATGAAAATGAACACAAGTCTTCCCTTAAGCCATCTTCCTTTGTCACCGCTCTGTGATTAGTGATACCTGAGTCTGCCTGAACTTGTTTGGATCATACCTTTTTATGGATTTCACATTCATGGTGACACGAGTACACAAATAGACCTAAATGATGAATGTTAAAGCATAAATCCAAATATTAGTTTTATTTTTGTAATACTGTTGTGTATAAGAAAATTTAAACTTTGATTCAAAGGCTACTGCCCAGACTAAATTTGCTTTTTGAATAAGCTAAAGTTCTCCAGTTGGCGTCAATGGCTTTGAGTTTGAAGGCTGCTGAAGATATCTTATAGGTTGGCGTGATTTTTTTTTTTTGTCAACAGTCTATAGTTCATTTCAAAACATGGAATGCTTATTTTAGACAATAGAAAAGTTAAAGATAGTGAGAAGAAGTTACTTTGAAATAGAGACAGAAGTCTCGTGCTCTAGTAACTGGCTTTTTTACCGTGTCTGCCTTTTTGCAAGCAAAACTGAAAGGGCTGGCACAGATAGTGGTGTATAATTGAAGGGTTTCTTACTGCATTTCCTAAAAATCAAGTATGTAGCTCAGTAAATCTGTTTTGGTTGGCTGTTTTGATTTTTTTTTTTAATCTCCTTTTTAAATGAAGAAAATATAAAATGGAGAAGTTGTGTCAGCCTTAAGCTGCTCCAGGGCATTTGTTATTAAGGAAAACTCAATGTTATTAATGTGTTCGTGTTACAATTTTATTCCTTGATCTTTCGGGCTTGGTATTTAAGCTCAGAGATGCACACCTGTCCTTTGGTTTCTATGTCAGTAGGTTATTCAGACATGAGTTTTTTCCATCCTTGGAATACTGAATAATTTCCTTGCACAGGCAAAGATGAGTTTAGTTGCACGTGTCTTCGGAGCAAAACTCTAAAGAACTAGTGATTTGCTGTATTACCTGATCTATATTATAGTCTAGTTTTCTGGCTTTTTCTAAGAACTAGGATTCACCGTTTTTTCCAGTGAAAATTCAGGTAATTTTCATTTTGTTTGTTGACTTTGAGACAGGCGTGAATACTACTTAAAATGCATCCTTTGTTTTTGAGATGTTGACAAGAACTCAGTTACAGTTGTTGAATTCTACAACAGAATAAATGCCTGGGGGAAATGCTACTGCTGTAAAGGACAGTTGTGTTTGAGCTCTTGGAAGAATCCATTCGATTGCTCTAGCCCCTCATTGCCCTGTAGTGCTAGAAATTGTGCTCTTTTTGTTCAAGTCTTCATTGGTATAGCTGCAAGGAATTACCATGGTTATGGTCAGAGAAGATACTTAAAATCTCAAATGTATGGTACTGTGCTTTAGCCCTTCTAGGTTAAAAAATAAGAAAAAAAAACCTGCAGAAGAAGAGACGCACAGAAGTCGGAGTCTTGCAGAGTGGGAGTGCGTATGTGTGCAGATGGGTGCAGACAGACCCAGCATCCTCTGTCCTCGATTGGAGTTGGCCAGACAGCGTCGGGCTGTGCCCAGCCTAACATACCCTGCCTCTCAGCAGGCTTTATTAGTGTGGGCACAGTGCTGTGCTAACGCAGCTACGTGGCTGGTGAACTAGAGCTGGCTTGTGTCCGGCCAGCTTGGAGTACGGTCTGACTGAGCTCATGTCTGACTGAATTATCTGTGTGCATGTGCCCATTCTCTCCATTATTAATGCCAAAGCTAAATTTCCAGCACAAAACCAAAGAATGACTGTCTCTTGAACTTCAGGGTTATAAAAGAGTTGACAACAGGTATCGTAATATTGTCAGTAAATGAAATGGCATGCTTCAGCTTTCCCTGCAGGATTTTCAACAAGACAGGTATGATATTTGAGACTAGGAATGTCTGAGAGAACTGTGCTTTTATTAAGGGTGGGGGGGGGAACACAAACCAGATCACCCCACTTGTTTCTTTTGTGTGCGAAGCTGTTAGCAGAGGGGAAAGAAAGGTGACTTCTGGTTTACTAGAAAGGACAGACAGGTTTGGTTTTAAATGGCAAGAAGATGCCTTATGCAGGTACACAGTGCAGGGGGTGAGTAAAAGCCAAATTGAATCTGACGGTTAAAATGAATGTTTATTTTACATAGGTAACATCTTGAGTCGCTTAGCTTAGAGATGTTGTTTTTGTTTTATTTTTTTGGGCTTTAATGAGGGCAAGTGACTCTGACTGGAATTGGGCTGTTTGCCAATAGTTTAATATTTAAACTTGCAGTTTATGCAAACATTTGGAACCTAATTCTTGCCAGCTGGCTTCCTGGTATATCCCTTTGATGTGTGCCTCGGGAAGGTTGAAATGAAAGTTGTGTGTGCCTTGGGATACTTTTCAGACTACTGACTCAGAAACGTAAGTTGAGTCAATAGCGCAGCCAGGTCCTGGCCAGCAAAGTGAAGAGAGGAAGAAGCTCCACTGATACATGGTGGTCCACTGGCCTGGCGTCTAAGATGAGCCAGGTTCTCTGAAGTTTAATTGAGGCTATCAGCTTGCATGGCATATAATCTTGTCTGTTCGGGTTGTACAGAAAAACCCTTGCGTGCTGGCTCCTGGATGCTCTGCGTGGAAAGCAAGGGGCATAGATGTTATTTATTCTGAGTGTTTACTACTGGTTACGTGAACATGTCTGATCTTAGCACAGATGTTTCGAATCAGTCCTGTCTCCTTTATTGGACTTGAAACTTTGGGCTACATACTGAAACTTAAACTTGCTCTATTCATTAGGCTATTAAAAGAAGAGCAATTAAGCGTGTAATTAATTGGGTGTAATATTTGGTGTTCTGGATATTTTTTGCTTTCCTGCAGTCTTGGCAGGAAACCTCCCTGTTGAGGCTAGAAGCAATGTACTTTTGGTGTAGAGAAGATATTAAGCTCTTTAAGAAAAAGATAAATCCTGGAGCATCTCTGGCTGCTTTTCAGGTGGTTTTGGAAAATCATTTGATATCCTAGCGCTCTCCTAGTTCAGGGTTTTTGGACCTATACACTGGAAATGTTTCAAGGGCAAGTATTTCTTGCCTACTCAGTGATTCAGTTTCTCCAAGGACATCTTTTATAATGGGTCTGGTTTCTAATACAGTATCCTCTTTGGATGTGTGGATCTCTTTATTGCTAGAAATATTTATGAATTTTGTCCTCTTCAAACTGGATGGCATTTCAACTAAATCAGCCATTCCTGGTATTTCTTTCCTTTCATACATGCTTTTTAAAATTATTTCATTCCTCCTTTATTTAGGACCTCTGCTTCCCTGTGTTAATTACTCTTTATCACCATCTTTTTTTTATAGACCTCAAAAATGCTTATTTAAAAAAAATATTTTCCCTTAGATTTAGGAAAAAAAGTTTTAGAAGAACTGTAGAACAAGCTAGCTTTTGCTTAGTGGTTAAACCTGAAATAACTTAATCACAGATTAAGGCACCAAATTCTGTGAGCTTACAGATTTTCATTTAATGCATTTGATGAAACAAATCTGTAGCGGAAACTTGAACTAAAGGAAATACAAGGCACTTTTTTAATGCCTTAGTACACTGCCTTTATTTCTTTGTTGATACTATTTTGGAACAGTTCTGGATTGTACGTTAAGGATGAACATGCTTTGGTTCGATTGTAAGGCTTCCGGGCTAGCTGCTGCTAACCCTGCTCATGACTGAATTGGCTGAAGAGATGCGTTCAGTTCACTCACAGACAGAAAAAGCATTTATCTCAAATAGGTTAGTGTTTTCCATCAGTCTGGTGACAGAGTGCTCTCGCTAGTTCTGTGCAAGGGGCTATAATCATCAGATAGCTGTCCTTACAGTCAGTCATTTTTCACTTTAAAGATGCGGGAGATTTCTCATGTGTGGCACGGTCCAGACTTACCTCTATGGTCATAGCATCGCAGAACAGTTTTATCGCTCCAGGACTTGCTTTCTTATCCTTTCGTAATTTGGGGATCTACTAATTCTCTTTTTTTCTCTTTTGGGTCTTTGTGTGGTGGGGATACAATCAGAGAAAACCACCTGTACACACCTTGTACTTCATGTCCTTAAGACCAGTGTTCTGTATAGTCAGCTGATTTTTGGCTTCTGCACGGTAAAAGCTATGAAGCAAATGATGCAGTTCTTTTTATATTTGTGACTGGCATTTTGACACTAATAGAAGATATTAGGACTAGAGCATGAGATTTTTATTTCTTTTAGGATGTTTTTGTGTCTTCTGGTTAGCAGTATTAGGCTACTCTGAATTAATGCTGCCTCAACAACTTAATGCTGCCTCAGCTGCTTTCTTGAAGGTTGTGTGATGAGGCTGAATTTTTTAGAGACAGCTGTTCACCTCCTTCAATACAGACCTTCCCCAAGAAGTTTTAGGTAAAGTGGAAAGCAACCATGAAACGGAATTGTTCTAAGATTTTTTTTTTTTTTTTTTAATCCTGAAACAATGTATCATGTAGAAAAATGTTTCATTCCCTGGGAAAAAAATGTTATAAAATAAAAATACAGTAGTTATGACATAGAATGGGAAATGTTGGTCTTAACCTTAGTTTGCTTATTTTGAGAACTGTGAAATGAGTGGAAGGCAGAGTTGTTATGAAGTGGCAAGTTACAGTTGTGCTTTGGGATGGCCAGGTGTTAAAAGAAAAAAAAAATCTTTCTGTTAATGAAGAGACACTTGAGCACATCTTTGGCCTTTAAGGTAATTCTGAATTTTGGTATATCATTCTTTTATAACTGTGTTTTCCATTCAGGACAGTCTAATCCTTTACCCAGAAAATTGTGCAAACAATATAAAAAGAATGTCTGGTGAATGATACATTACCTATCTCACAGTACTAACAAGCATAGGAAAAACGTTTATCTTCACAAACAGAAATGTGAGCTTCCTACTTTTAACCTAAACACTTTCAAACTGAAAAATAACATACTGGGCTTACTCCCAACAGAGGATATCCTGCATTTCCCATGCACTGGACCACTTATCACACGTACATAGAAGGAAAACACCAACGTGCGATAATCAGGAAATGATTTCTGGTCTTTCTGTGAAACTTGTTGTAGATGTTTTTGGTGCTGGTGATGTAGTAGTTCAATATCATGTGTAGATTATGAAGGTGTATGAACCCAACTTACTGCTGTTGTGGATGATAGGATGATAGGCAGAGTTTCTTCATTATTAATTTTTTCAATGGATAGCAGCATGCTCACAGTTAAGTCCCTGCTCCCTTATAGTTTGCATCATATGCTTCATAAAGAAAAAGAGAAAACTCTTAAAAGCAGAAGTTTTACAGAATTATACCACGTGATTACTCTGCCAGCTGATAGACTCACATGCTTTTTAGTGTTGTGACTTTCTTCATCGATTGGTACCATGGGGCCCTCTGTTCTTGGGTTCCTAGTGTAAGAAAATGTGTTGAGGGGTGGGGTGGGGGGTGCTCGCCTTCTTAAGTGGTGGAGAATTTAAGCCTTGAGTATCTGAACGATATTTTTTATTTCTTAAGTTGCACTTGTTCCTTCCTTTGGACCATCTGTTCTTCACCTGGTTTCTGAAACTTTAGAGGTGCAGTTGCTCACCCTGAGTCAGTGAAGAGAGAAGCCATCACAGATAATGAAAAGATGTAATTGCTGAAAGGATGCTTTGTACTGTACTCTAGTCTGTCAGCATGTAATAAGAATTAGCATCTTTTTAGCTTTTTGATCAGAAAAGACAAAGCACGTGAGAATTTTCTCTGATAATTTCAACTAAGTCTTTATTTCATTGTATTTGAAAATAGAGGCAAGTGACTCTTGTGGCTTATCTGTGTTGTTATCTTCTGTGCTGCACTCAGTAGTGAGCCAAATGTGCTGTGAGTTAGAACTGTTCTGTGCAAAAACAGTAACAAGGTGGTGAGGATTTAAGATTTCTGTCACACAAACCTGAGAGATAAATAAAACCATCAAATATGTGAAAGCTTTCAAATACATATTTGAAAGATGTTTCCTACTTAAAGAAAATTATTTCATAAGTTATATGAAATTTCTTTTCAGTAGCATTATACTCTGTAAAGAGAAGGTTGGTTTATGCTGATGTTATCTTCATCATCTGTCTGGAGGAGATGCATGTTGCCTTTCTTTCCCGTTGTGGTGTCTGGCAGTAGCTGTATAAACTCACAGAGCAGTCTTTCTCCCAGGTTTGCAAAGAGCAGTGAAGCTGCCGTGGTAGGGAGCTGTTAGAAGCTCACGTGTTCCTAGATCTCCAGTACTTTGTCAGTTACGCAAGGCAGGCGTACAGCTGGGCTTGGCCATTACCTTTATATCCCTCAAATTTCCCTAAAATGCATGTTGTGCTCTGAATTCTGGTACACGATTGTAAAAGCAGGGGGAGAGCTTTTTGAGAGATTTATTCTTCGAAGAGTATCATGATAGGGTGGGGGTTTTTTGTTCGACTTCATATAAAACGTGGAGGTGCGATGTTTGGGAGGGGGGTTGTGCTGGCTCACTGACATTGAGTCACCGAACAGTAAATTGGCTTCGTGAAGGGTCTAACAAGTATCAGAACCTATGCAAAGGAATTGGTAAGAGCACGTAGTCAGGTGTGGTAGGGAATGGGAGGTGGGGATGACTGAAGTGATATGTGGTTTCTGCCTTTTATCGTCAGCAAGGCGTTAGATCAGATGATCATACCTGATCTGTACCTTTTTTTTCATTGTTAAAGCCACAGACCATCAGCAGATGTTCACAGGTAAAAAAAATCCTGTAAAGTGAGTTTCAGCAGATCTTATTGCACAGTATTTGGCCTAAGTGCCTCTCTTATTACAGCGGATGTGCTATAGAAGCTGCTATATTACAATAAGAACAGACTTTTGGGAACTTCTGATTAATATCCAGCTGATATCTGTGGGAGAGTGCTTGCAGCAGGTCGTGCTTGAAATGCATGCTTTGCGAAGCCAGTCTTTTCTTACCTCTTGAGCTTCATTTGCTTAGCTGACTTAATGTGAAAGTAGTGCGTTCTTGTACTTCAAGTTTCTGTCTATTTTTCTGACCTCAAGTCGTCTCAACTCCAACTATATAAAGACCTATAACTTGTAGGGAGTTTGATAAATAAAAAGATCCGTAGCAATAGTGATGAGTGTCTTTTATGTATACATTCATGTCAGAACATGACAGGGATATTGGTGAAAGCATCAGAGTGCTTACTCTTGATGTCACTGCTGGTACGTTACAGGTGACTGGTGAGAATCGTCCCTCTTCTTCCTGTCTTATTAGGAAGAGAACTGTGGATCTTATTTACAATTTTAAGGAGTAACTTTCTTTGCTGAAAAATTGTTTGCTGTTCCTGTCTTGGAAGGCATTTTTTTCCCAACATTGTGAGCAACAGGACCATTGCCTCATTCGAAAGAAGGTGGCCTCACCAAGGAGACACAGTGAGAGCAGACCTGTGACTGATTAACTGGCTGTAATACCTGTCAGATCAGACAATATAAGATTTAAAAAAAAAAAAAAAAACAAAACACAAAAAATTCCCCACACTATAGAGCCAAACTGCTTAGGATTAGAAAAAGAAGTACTTACTATCTGATAAGTACCAGGGCAGAAAGATATAGTATCTTGTTCCTAGAAGATGTATGCAAGTTCCTGCAGCAGTTTTTGTTTAACACTGGGAAGATCTTAAAAGCAACATTTCCTTTAACATGCCTCTCTAAGGAATAAAACCTCTAAATTGTTGATTTGGCAGCTTCCATAGCATAGTGAAAGGTAGGAAAACCAACCTCTCTCAGATTAATGAATCTGCCAAAACTGTCTGGATGTGGTGGAGTTAGGATGAAAGAAAGAGCCAATTCATTGTATGGCTCAGTGAAATTTATGAGTGTGTGGGCTTAAAACCAAACGCAAAGCTGTTATGAGTAGTGTGCTCAAAAGGAAAAATGCATTATTCAGTGTCTTTTGGTCATAGCTGTACTCCAGTGAGCTCCTTTATGGCTGTAAATGCATCGAATCCACACCATATAATGTAGCGTGAATGAAAGCATTAAATTATGAAAAATGAAAATACGTGGGAGATTTGTTTGGAGTTTATTCCCAAACCCATTTAATTTAGAGAATTATAGAATTTTATTCAGTCCAGTAAGTGGATTTACTCATGAGATTAACAGGGCATAATTGAAGTTGATTGTAGAGTGTTCATAGGGAGAGCGTAGATTAGGAACGAATGGCAGAATTAAATTCAACATCACAAACTGTTCGGAGCACGTTGGTTGCTAAGGGAAACACACTGTGTATGGAAACGTAGTAGACAGAAACATAACAAGGTAAGATGGTTCCAAGGCTCCTTTCTAACATCAGCTAATCTCCTGGGCTCTCTGCAGTTCTTGGGCTGGGTATGACTGAAGCCCTAAAGCATAGACACAAGAATGGAGAGCGACAGCTTTTCATGTCTACAAGCTAGAAATAGTCCATTTGATTTTTGAGAGTTACCAGTTGCAATTGATGTAACCTTGACTGTTAACAAGGTGTAATGACAAGGTATTCTTTCTTCTCTTGCCTTTTCAATGAGTATAGATGGAAGCTTTTCAAAATTATTACATATTGAGATCTGTCTAATGCTTAAAATTGGAGAATAAAACTTTGAAAACAGTACTCTTAAAATGAATAGTAATTAATTACTCATGTAATTGCATTAATTAAACTTGGCTATGCAATTAGGGAGCTAATTATGTTTAAAAAGCAATTGCACATTTCAATCACTGCCCGCACCCTGGGGATCACCCATTTTTTTTCTTCTCCCTCATTAGACCTTCTGTAATCTCCTTCTGTTAAACGGCATGATTGAAGCTGAGAACAAGCATACATAGATATGCATTTGCTTTCTCCAGCAAATGTGTTCCATTAAAAGTTTAAAATGCTTTTTATTGTGCCATTTCATTAAAAAAAATTCCACCAAAATTTAGATTTTATTTTGTCTCATCCAGAAAATTATTTTTGTCTTATAGGGGTAAATATGTATATTAAGTCATTGAGTCATATGTATAAAATATATTTAATTTAAAGAAATAGTAATCTAGAAAAGAATATCTCTATGTTAAAATGCTTTCAGTTGGGGTTGTTTTTTTTCAAATGGGAACAGAGGAATGGAGGACCTTCCTTGGATCATGGGGTCTGGTCCCATCTTATCACAGGCAATCAGACTGTCTAATGTTTTCCATGAATATGTCCGATTTCATCTGAAAGTTAGTTGTTTGTTTCTTCCTCATTATCTCTATTAAAAGGCTGTTCAGAAGTCACATTCCTGTGATGCTTAGCTAACTTTTCTAGTTTACAGTGTCACTGTGATAACTTTGTATATATTGTGCTTGTGCAAGCATTACGGTTTCGGAAATCATCCTAGCAGCCTTTCACTGTGCTTGCTACAGTTTTCATTCACGTATCCTGAACGTTATTGCCTGGAGTTATACGAGACATACTCTGAGTCATTATTCCTATCCTATACTAATACTGTGGCCTTACGTGACTGTTTTGTTGTCTTATGATCAGATATTATGGGTGTTTTTTGCATTCTGTTCCTTACAGCTGATAGTGATTGGCTATACATTTCATCTGACTTCCAGCATTTTAGTTTTCAAGGTAGCTTTTTTACCCTGAGAGATTTTGACCCTTCTTTTGTGACAGTTTGTCATCAGCAGACTTTTTGGCCTTTTCCTACTATATGTGGCAGTCATTAACAAAAATATTTACTAGGACAGTCGTTGAGCTTCAGCTGTAACCTCCTTTTTGTGCAGTAATTCCCTTTCAACATAAACTGTTTCTTGTTAGTTGGTTCCTATGTTGCCTTACAGTTATTAAAAGTCTCATCCTGACTGGTGATTTTACACGATGCACTTGTACCCAGAGCTCTGCTGAAGTCCTTAAAGATACACTATTTTCATTGTATTCAGCATTGTTCAAATAGGATGGCAGTGGATAATTTAACTTAAATTGTACATTTTTCCTACCTGGTAAAGTTCTAGCAGTCTAACTAGAATCTGTAGAAGATACCACAACAAACAATTTGAAGATTTTTGAAAGAAAGTTTTACTTTTAAAATACATTAGGAAAAAGCAGTCATGTGTTGTATTTTTATACTTAATTGTTATTAACTATTATTTTGGAATAGGATGATACAGCATTACAGTGTTAATTTTTGTAGAACTGTGAAGTTTCTGTGAAACTGCATGTTGCTGTCTTGTACAGCTATTATTTCTGCTTTCCAAAGCCTCTGGAAGTGTTTTATTGAATGATGTCCACGTACATTAAGTTAGTCTTCTAGACGGATTTTAGGCAGTTTAAACTTTGCAAATTCTAGTTAATTATTTTCTAGTCTGATGTATGCTGTCTGTGAACATTTTGCATGTTTTTGATTGCTAAAATACATCAGTGAAGGCTGGGAGGAGTTTCTGCTCCTTGAGTCTTCATATATTTTGACATCTTGTTTACAGCTGAATGGTTTATCGCTGTCTTGTGTGGAATCTTCCGGGGACTTACTGTTGAACATCCTGAAAAACAGATTTTTGGAATCATTTTAACTCCCTGAGAAGAAAAGAGCAACTGTTCAGTTCACTCGTGTAGAACTGGCCCCTGAAGCCTTCAGACAGATACTTTATGGTACTCGTCTGTATGTGCATTTAAAGAAGTTTAATTTAAATCTCATGGCATCTGACTCTGGAAGCTTCTACACATCCTGAGCTTCTTTGAAGTTGTTGAGCTTGTTTAGTACTAGTTAGGATTAGACCCAGTTTTTCTGTGGCTCTTAATGCCTCTGCAGAGCTGGTTGTCAGTTTGTTGAGTGGCATTTAAAAGTGTGCAAGTGCTGTCTGGTGTTCCAGATTAGAGATAAGGAACATCTGTTGTGGTTGGGAATAATACCTGCTCTGTCCTAGGGTTCATTAATTTCAGGGGAGTTACAGACTGATGACAGGATGATATTTTCTACAGAAGCGCTCAGGAATTAGGCATGGCCCTAAGTACAGGGCTTGGCAGATCTGTACCACGTGAGATTTGTGGTGCTATAAGACTATTAAATTAAACATCTTGTAAAATAGAATACAAAGAACTATGTTTTTTGAAGTTATTTTACAAAGTTATAAAAATTTTTTAGTCAACACTTTTCTCTTCCTTTTCTTGAACAGTTTGGCCTTGCACTTGTCATCTCCACTCAGTTGCATACTGGGTTGCTCATCACATTTTGTGTTTTCTGTCTCAAGTTGAAAAAAAAAAAAAGACATTCTGATGCGCACTAACAAAAATGTGGCATTAGATGACACTAATAATTATGTAGTCCACATCTTCTTGTGGCTTGGTATGAGGCGCAAAAGGCAGTGGCAAGATGTCTGCGTGGCCTGTGTACGGCAGCGAGAAGGCCTCGTGGTAAGTCCGGCCGCGAGGAGAGGGCCGTGCTCCCCGGCCCTGTGTGAGCCGGCCGCCACTCCGTCCTGCGACGCGGTGTGGGACGCGGCAGGGGACAACCACATTTTGGTCACCTCGCGGGTGCTGCTCCCAGTAAGTTACGGAGGAGAGCAGGGAGCAGCGCCCCAGTTTGCCCCCAGCCGAGGCTCCTCTGTTGGTGGGCAAAAATATATTCAAAGGCGATCTTGACTTTCACCAGCACTTGGCGGGAATTGTCTCAAGAAGTGATTGTCCTACTGAAAATAGAATAATAATGAAAATAGCCAAAATACTGGTTCGATCACTGTTGCTGATAATGTCTGGTTTCCCTATTCTAAGAAATATGAAAGTAAACGCTGGGTGTAAATGTGCACTCTTTTAATGAGAATTTTCCCATTAGCTTTTAATAATGATTTTCCCATTTCTGAACTTGTGAAGAAACCAATTTGGTGTATCATAAACATTGTAAAAATGAGGTCTGACAGTTTAGTTGCACGCCATTACTTACCTCGGTAACATTTTCTTATTCTTGCTGTGAATTACAGTACATTTTTCTCCCTTAGGTATGGTGGAATTGTACGTTCCCAGTCTGAATTGACAAGTGTATTAATTAGCCTGCCCAACCCCACCAGCTTCGTGGCTGTGTCACGGGTTTTGGCAGGGACTGCGATGCTGGTGCTGGGTCGGGAGCCCCAAGGGGTCCCGGGGTCCCTCCCAGACGGCTGCGTGCCCGCCACATGGAGACCCCTGAGCTGGGTGCAGGAACGGCAGGGCTGCCATTTCACAGTGGTCTGGGCACCGTCCTGGGACGTTGGTTTTGACGGTGAACGACAGAAGAGCGTTAAGCTCTGCAGTTCAGTTGCCGTGGCAATTAAATTCTGTACAGAATTACTGTTGCAAGAGAAGGACATTTCTTGTTTATGTTTTAGTGGCTGGTATTGTTTGCCTTTTCTATTTTGAAATTTCTTCCTACCTTTAAAAAAATGTTACATCTTAATATACAAAGCAAAGCTCCTAAGGTGTCCTGGAATAGGTAGGGAAGTGGTTTTGGTAGGGTGGTAGAGAGGGAATAAAGCAGTAAAACATACACAGACACCTCTGTAGAGTTTTCCTTTTTGTCAGTTTACATGTGAAATTTGAATAATGGTTGCACTTTCTGTGTTTTCTTGGGATTGTGCCACTGCTTTTTTTCCTGTTACTTATCTCCTTCACACCCCTCTCCTTTCTATGATCTGTTCATCCAGCTCGCTCCACAGCTTCTAACAAATAATCGGGTCTTTTGACTTGATGTGTTTCATGGCACAGATTAAGTGCCATGAAGGGCTTTACTCTCAGTATCAGGTTTTGAGTACAGGGATACTTGGAACAGTGAGTGGAGCTACAGCAGAAGAGCAGATAAGCTGCCTTCCCTTACTTTTGAGACTTCTACTTTAGTTACTCGTTCAAAGATTTACACTGGTCAGGATCCAGTCAGGGGATTACCCTAAGTCGTTGGAGCAGCCTGAGTTCTAATGAGTAACGAGCTCTTTGTAAGGCTGGAGCAGGTAGTGTTGTAGACATGGAAGTGATGAAAAACGTTTATTGAAGTGGTAGAGATCTTTACATGATAAGCCAGCAAGATGGAATGAAGGGGAACTTTCTGTTTAATGGGAACGGACGCGAGTCAAGGATTCTCTAACCTCATTTCTAATAATCTTCAGCAGAGAAACTTGTACTTAAATTTTATTACAAGAGAAGTTTTGTTTAATTAGTAACTTGTTTTTTATATGAAGGACAAACAGTTTAATCCAAAACAAAAATACAGGTGACCTTTAGAGAAGATTCCTCCACCCCAGTCATGGTTTTGATGGTCTGGTAATGAAGTACTGATAACTGATTTTTTGAAAGGCATGAAAACCAGTGCCACATTTAATATATATAGACTCTTTCTTAATAGTATAAAAATTCAGCGTTTAGATTTGAAGAAGTGGTTTTGGGGGAAATAACTGAAAAGTTTAAAATCTGGATGGAGACAAAAGCACCTGCAACATTGGCAAGAAATCAATCTGAATGTTATGTAGTGTTTAAGCTGAGTATTACTGGAGCAGATCCGGGGTTTGGTTAATTCATTAAGTAGGTAATGTCTTTCCTGTTAGTGACATCTTGAGTCTTTCCTTGGAAGCTCTTACTAATCGGAATAAAATATGCAGCACTGTAATAAAGGTGCGGTTTCTCACTTGGGGTGTTGTGGTTCTCAGGGATGAAATCTTACAAAGATAAATTGTACTTGATACAGAGACAGTAGTGGTCTAGAATGCAATATTGTTGTCTGGTGTGTTACAGTCTAGAATAGTATGGTCTAGAATACAATTTGATAAGTATGTGTGTAGTTGTACACTTTTGAATGAGTAGTAACACACTTCTTTTTAAATGAATAGCATTATCTTGTACTGTCAACCACACTGGCACATTAAAACAAACTGTATGTTTTTTATATATCTAAAATAACTTCTGCTGGTTTCCATAATCAAATGTTACCTTAACATGTTGTTGCTGAATCACAAGCATTCCTATGGTCATGTTGACTGTGGAGTTTTTAAAGTAGCAAAAAAATCAAAAGCCTCATTAAAAGTCCCAGTCTAGGAGTTAACTGGCCATTTTACGTTCTAAAATGTCAGCTGTTTTGCTCTAGAGACAAGAATGTGGTGTTGAATTTTTCCGCTCGGCTAACTCACCTACTAAAATAATAATGCTGGAACAGTGGAGTGTGGCTGCATGCATCAGGATAGAGAGGAATTTCAATCAGAAAAGTGGGAGGGGAAAAGTGAAGGGAGCTAATTGTTAACTTGGGAAATTGGTGGAAGCTTGTATGGAAAAGTGCATTGATAGGGAAACATAATATTGTTCAAATAAATCCTTTGCCTCATGGTGGAAATATGCAAGTTTTTTATTATTTCCCATTATCTCTTCATACAGTTTATCCTTGAATAAAAATACATGAAATATACCTATGATGTTTTAATTAAAATAAATAGGGCAGAATATGATATAACATGATTGCGTAGTGAACCAAATGAGTTCAAGATCCGACAGTGCTTTACAGATCAGTTGCTGTCTAGTGCCATCAGTTCGTAATTTTATCCATAATGTTTGGCTTCAAGCTTTTAATAAATTAACCAGACTGGGACCGCTTGAAACAGTTAATCCTGAAACCTCTAGATTGTTGGTCTCAAATAAATGACCTAAATTAAAATAACGCTTGCAATAATTTACAGTACTCCTTACTGATAATGCAAGCAATAGGTTTAATTGTATTCTCTCACTGCTGTTGCTCTTAAGGTCTGTTTGATTTCAGAGGGATTCATTTGTTACTCGGTTACAGCACAGTAGCCAAGAGCCTAACTGTAGTTTTTTTTCTGTAAGGATATATAATGTTGTAACTTTCTGTAACATCCACAGATTTTAGGACCTGCCCCAAAATGGTGTTCCTTCTTGGACAGCCTTACTGAAGAACTGGAAGAGAATCCAGAGAGCACAGTTTATGATGATTACAAATTTGTTACCAGAAAAGACCTTGAAAATTTAGGTAAAACAGTTGAATATCCTCTTCAGCCGACTTCTTTGTTCAGTTTTTGACCATTTACACATGTAATTGTTGTAATTCCAATGTGATGTATGAGGACTGTTAGAAATTCATTGGCAGTAGTTCACTCCAGTCTTCTTGGTTATTAGGATACCAGATTGATGCCTTTACGTTCTTTGGTTCCTGACCAGTGCAACACTAGTTATTTATGTTTGACAGATTTTTATCCCAAGATGATGATTGGTATTTGCTGAATTAAGATTTCTAGGAATACGTTGTGTGTACTTTCAGAAACAAAATGGAAGGCATAGGAAGTGAAGTTGGTTTAGTTTTCAAAACATTTTTGAGGTGCTCATTTACCTCTCAGTATGGGAGTTGGGTTTGGCCTGGTAGGAGGCCATGCAAGGAGGACATCATCCAAAGCACCTGCGTCTTCAGCATTAGAGTTCTAGTATAGATGGTCTGAATGTAGTCCAGAGACCTCTATCCCAGCTGTAAGGGAATAAGGTAATGTAGTATTGTATACTCACAGACTTGACTGGGAATGGTTACTCTGCTTTAAATTCACTAAAACTTAGTCAAATTCATTTCCCCGTAAATGCAAGCTTTCAAATGAAGAACCAGCTTAAGGGATATTTTGTATTTCATGTGTCAGGGTCTGTCTGTATTACTAGCCATTAGCTGGAGTCCTCTCATTTTGGAATATGCAGGAGGATTGTTTCCTGGAAACAGTCAAAAAAATTTTGAGAGATGGCTTCACTTTCCGGGATGCACAGTGGTTTCTCACTTTTTTTGCCATTTAGTTCTAGAAGTTGTTTGCTAATTCATGATATCAAAAAATATGGGGTCTATAGAGGATAGTTTGCTATAAAAAGCTTTTGCTTTTCTCAAGTCTTGGAATTTGTAAAGATACATGGAAGGAAAATCAGACAGCTCTTGAGTATTTTCATTCTTACTTAGGTTAGGGCCCAGGGTGATCTATTTATGACCTGAGGTGGTACTGTATTTTTTTCAACATGTTAATTCTTCAGAGATAGCGAACCAGGGTAAAACTCTAATTAAAAACATCTGTATATCACACTGAAAGTGATGGTCAAACATCCATGGACTTTCAAAAAAATCCTCTTGAATTTTTCTTTGTAAACTTTTATGGAGCGTGGTGCATGTGGACACTTTTAAGAAGTGCACAGTAACTGTGTTATGACAAGGAAAATGCATTTTGTTGCTCTGAAGAAGCTCAAAATTCTTGCTGGCTAAACTGATTTTTTTTGCAGTTTTACTTAGTCTTGATGTAATGGGTGTGGCTGTTAGATCAATGTGTTGCGTTGGCAGGGTTTGTTTGTTTGTCTTGAACAGGGTAAGTGGAGTGGCTGGCTTGGAATAGGAGTTCTTTATATATGAAATCTCTTTGAAATCCTCTGTAAAATTTTTTCCCAGGCCTTGCTCATCTCATTGGATCATCGTTGCTCAGGGCATATATGCATGGCTTTTTCATGGACATAAGACTTTATCATAAGGTAAATAAGGCTGATCCTTGTCAGTTTTTACTCTTAACAACAAAATATGTGTATTGGGTTTTTGCTGGGGGAGATTTTGTGGGTTTTCTTTTATTTTGGTTTTTTTTCTCCATATAATGGACCGTGTCCTGTATTAATGGTATTTTCTTTTTACTTCCTCCTGCTTCTTCAAAGGCAAAAACAATGGCCAACCCCTTTGCCTATGAAGAATACAGAAGAGAGAAAATAAGGCAGAAGATAGAAGAAACACGTGCACAGAGAGTTCAGCTAAAGGTAAATGCTGTAAAAAACGAGTATGTGATTCTGTAATATACTTCTGGGAAAACTGTTTATAAAGGTAATATATTCTTAAGTGCATCTCAGAGATGTGATGACTTAACCTAATGTAGGATTTGATTCTGTTTGTGATCAGAGACACAAAGTAATATATAGAACTTTTTGAATGAAATCATAAAATTCCCACGCGTGTGATTCCTACAGATGAGAAAGACTGATAGCAAACTGTAAAAGAGCAGCTCTCATCATATTTGCCACTTGAGCGGATAACCCACTGGTAAAATTTGCAGTTTCTACTTCTGTCATTAAACTAAATGACTTAAGCCATTAAAACATAATGCTCTGGGAAGAGATATATAAAAACAGTATTGTGTTTGTAACTGGTAGCTTTCTAGATTGAGTTTGCTCAACATACAAGGAGAAATAATTTCTTGTAAAGTACTAAAGCTGATGCATTACAAGGAAAAAAAGGTACAGAAGTTGTGCTTAAGTTTTCTCTAAACACTGTTGCTTTACTAGGACCTAGAAATATTTGGAACCAGTCAAGGAGCTTTTCAGCAGGAGTTGTAAGAATGATTAAGAATTCTCTCTTCACCACACTTATGAATATAAAGCGTGTAGGTTTTTGCAAGTGCAAAAGAATAATTTACTGATTAATTACTTTCCTATGTTTAGAAACTTCCAAAAGTCAATAAAGAGCTTGCACTCAAACTCATGGAAGAAGAAGGAGAAGAACAGCAGGTTACTAGAAAGAGGAAGCAGAAGGTGAGCTTGTGTTTCGGAGACATCTCTAACTGGAACCAGAGAAATTGTAATGCATACAGTGTTGATTTTTTTTGTTGTTGAGCGCTTTTTTTTTTTTTTTCTTATCTGGCGAAACAGATACAAAATTCCATTGTTTCTGTTTCTCATAAATAACTTATTCTAGTAGGTAGCTTTAAGGTGGGCTTCACTGTAGCTGCAGCACCAAAAAGGCCGTGTGGTACCTTAATGCTTAAAATGATGAAATAATCACTGTGAAGATGATATGGGCTTCACAGGACTCCAGAAGCTAGCAAAATGCAGAGTCAATACCAAAGTTGTTTGAAAAGGACCTGTTGTTTGCATTTGTTGGTATTCTGGTGGTGACCATGACGAGGTGGATGTTACCTGTAAAACTGAAGATACAGTTGCCTTTCTTTGTGCACACAGTTAATTACGTTTTATAAAATAGCCAAGATGTTTTGCTCTTATGCAACAAGAATTCTTCCTGACGTTGAAAATAACCCATTTTTATCCGATGTGAAGTTTAAACAAAAAAAATAGTTAATGTTGGGGGGGGGGCTTTCTATAGGTAGCACTTCAAAGGTGTTCATTCGCACAGGAATAGAGCGTTCATGAAAGGCAGACATATTAGCTTCATGTGGCATCTAATGAAATCCTGTGTGTTACAGTTAGTAGGAAGCATGAACTACTGAAAAAGTAGGTGGTGATAAAACCCTAAATGAAGACTGTCTAAGCCAGTGTGACGATGGAGATACGAGTTCAATAAATGGGGGCTGATTTGTCTAGGAGTACGTATAGATTGTGTTACTATGTGGACTAAAAAGAGCACACACAAAAACGGATGGTCTGGTTATTTTCCTGAAGTAGCATTAGAGTCTTATGAAGAGCAATTTGTTTCAGGCTTTGCGATTTAATTTTGGCTGGGTGACTGCAGGTCACACATTTGCAACGTTTGTGTTTGAAATTTATACTTGGTTTCTGTATCTCCCCCTTCCCCCCTCTTCTTAGGGAACAATATGCTGGAATAAGTTTGACAATGTTGAAAGATCAGCTTTTTCTAATAAAAGGCTGTGCATTCAGTAATTTAAAAATGATGACAACAGGTGTTCACATAAGCTGAAATTGTACCTTGAGCTGTTGCTAATGCAACAGTAGCATAATTTACACTGAGTTAATTTTACTTTGACGTGAATGAAACTACCTTTTCCATTCTGTATGCAAGGGCAGTGAAGAAAAAAGTGTTACAAGATGTATAGCAGCACTTACTCGTGTGTATTTACAGTAAAACAGCAGTAGCATTGCATAAAGACATGTTTACCCTGATAATTTGTTGTACATGTTGTAGAATCATCCCTGTCAGGCAGCGTATTTGCCTTGGAGGAACTGCTGATTAGTCAATAGATATCAACACATCTCCAGACTAGCTGGCTGAACGTATGAGAAACATTAATGCAAAAATATTAGTAATTGTGTATTTAAGGTGTCTGTAGTGTGCTTAAAAAAAACTGTCTTGCTTACAGGTAGCTTAGAAAGATATTTATCACTTTGTGAAAGCGATAAAATATAATAAGCATAAATCCTGATTTCATATGACCTGGAAGCATAAAGCAACTGGCATTTCACATGCTGGTTTTGAGTTTTGTTTAATTAAAAAGCTGTTGCTTACTTTACCAATGTCTGTTTTAGAATTTTATAACTCACTCATGCTTTGCTTCTTTTCCAGAATCTGCCTAACCTTCTCAAAGATGATCGTTTTAAGGTCATGTTTGAGAATCCGGATTTCCAGGTGGATGAGCAGAGTGAAGAATTTAGGCTGCTTAACCCACTTGTTTCTAAAATAAGTGAGAAAAGAAAGAGGAAACTAAAGATCTTAGAGGAACTGGAAGCACGGGAACAGGTAAAATATTTTCCATTTGGATGAGGAAAAATCCACAGGGGTGAGGTTTTTTCCCCTTTCTTTCAAGCATTCAGATTTTTCATCCTGGAAAGAAGGAAAGATGGAGGCAATACAAGAATGTCTTACCAGCTACAGTAATTAAGTGTAATTTATAATGTTATCCTAGTTTTTAGGTGTGAACAATATTATGTCTACATGAATATAGCTCTGAGAAAAACATAAAATGTGTAGGTGGAAGCAATTTTATAATATATTTTTTACTTCATTTGCTGTTACTGCTTTTGTTCAAATTTTCATTCTCTTTGACTGTCTCTATGTAAAAGCTGTCACGTACTCTAATTGCAGGAATGATTTGAAAAAAAATTAGTTGATGATTTCTTATTTTACACTATTTTTGTCTGCAGGAAGAGGAGGAAGAACCAGAAGGAAAAGCAAGTGATGCAGAAAGTTCTGAGAGTTCAGATGATGAAAAAGGCTGGGTTGAAGAGGTCAGGAAACAGCGCAAGCTTCTACGCCAAGAGGAAAAAGTAAAGCGGCAGGAAAGGTTCAAGGAGGATCAGCAAACATTACTGAAACCTCAGTTTTTTGAGATTAAAGAAGGAGAGGAGTTCAGAAGCTTCAAAGACTCTGCCAAAAAACAAAAATTAATGAAGTAAGACTAATCTTCCTATTTTAATAGCCGGGGGTGGATGATTCTCAAGTATTTCTCTACAGTGCAGGCCAGTGGCATTTTGGCTTGGAAGCTTTTATTAGTAAAGCCACATCTGGCTTTTGATTCAGGGATATAACTTTAAGCGACATAGATGTTCAAAGCTTTTTTTTGCAGTTAAACAAATATGATGTTTAAAGTATGGCAGAGAGACAACACAGATGAGTAAGATATGGATCCCCAAATCTGGCTCAGAATATTAGTTACTAGGTGCTGATGAACTGCTGCTCTCACAAATAACACCACTGGTGTCTGTGACTGGTTATATTTCTCCACCAGTGTCAGTATGAGGCTGACAGTCTGGATTTTTTTATCTGACCCTCTGAAAGGATGTGGAATACTACATGGCTAGTCACTATTTTTGGGGTAGGATCAAGGTGGTAAAAGAAAAATGGTTTTGTCTGGGTATTTTTACAGCATCCAGAAACTTTAAAAAAACTATGCTGTCCTTGTATTGTCAGGTCTTACTTTTTCTGTTTTTGCAATACAAAAAATCAGACTAATTTTTGGATTTGTTTTAATTTGGATTTCCTTAAATTGAAAATGAACTGAAGTAATTGGGTGCTGTATAAAGAGCACATCAAACTAAAGGACTTGGCTTTGAGGTGCTTAATGCCTGCAAATCTCATTGATACTTTTTTTTTTCAGAGGTGAGATGAGCCCTTCAGAAGATGAGATTTAATAGCCTGTTGTTATTTGGAGTTCAGGCACTAATATTAAAACCTTGAAAGACAATAACTTTAAAGTTCTTGCAGCACGCTGGATGCAGAGCAGAATTTTGACTGATGCTGGAAACAAGTTGCTGGGCTAGATGGATCTCATAATAGCCGTTACATTTTTTCTTACAATGAAATGGTACAGTCAAAGAAAAGAAAGTGAATAATATATATAATGGAACTGTTCCTTTATGTCGCTAATGACAGACTCTACAACCTAGTTGTTTCATGATGGATTTTTTCTGAAGCTATATAAAGAAACATTGGGTAAAAATTCATCCTGTCCCTTAAATGTGCAAATTTTTAACTGGAATTATCATGTAAAATGGTCTTTAAGTATTCCTGAGACAGTGTTTCTATGGTAGTCTAGTGGTCTGTGATTTCCATGTTGTACTTGTAAGACCTCTTTAAATAGAAGTGTTAGTTTTTATAAATTTGGCTTTATAGCAGTTCTGCGGAACTGATTCCTGTGTTTTCCTTAGCTGGGAAAAAACAGGGATTTTTCTTTGTTTTTTATATTGAATATATCCACTCGTTCTGAACTCTGGCTTTCTTAGATTTGTCCATCAACTTTCTTCTGATTATTTTTCTGTCTTTCTTCCGGAAGATGAAGCAACTTCTTACTTTAGTCAGTTTTATTTCTTTCTCAGGAGAAAATCCACTCTGGACACTGACAGAGTATTGTAGGTTAAGGATATTTTTTGCATTGTACTTGGATTTATAGTCATGTTAGCAAGTGACTTGAAAGGAACCTGAGGCAATGAGCAAATGGCACTGTATTCTCATTGCCATTGAAATACTCTCCTAAAAGGTAGTATGGCTGCAGCCTACTCACCTACTGTTCTTTTACGCAAATTCAGCTGCTGACCTCTAAAGGAAATTCTCAAGGACACTCAATTTGAAGTATTAAGGTTTCATTTTTTCCAAAACGTGGAAGGCTTAAATGTGAACAAGGATACTGAAAGTTATGTAAATAAGCCAAGACAGGTGTAAGGAAGAGAAACATTTAGGAAAAAATAGTACAGTATGACATAGGACACAATAAATTCTTTCATCTGGTGTACAGAGGGCGAGAAATCATTACTTCAGCTTGGGAAAAATGAAGGCAAATACCAGAGGTCTGTCCAGTGGATGGAGGAATATCACTGATGACATAAACCATGGAAAGACTTTTAAAAGACTGGTTTTAGGGAAGAGAGAATCTGTTTTAAGATTTGCTGCTAATTCTCTGCAGAATATTTTTCAAGGTGTGTTGCATAATCAGGGTGGCTTAGGATAGATACCCTCTGTGTGATAAATGAACAGATGGGATGTAATGTAAAATGTTAAAAATGAAGAGGAGAGAAAATTGAGGCTAGAATAGAATGATAAAAAAATAAGGATGTGACAGCATTACATCCTTCATGTTTTTCTGAGTTCCTGTCATTGAATTGTCTTTCCATGATTTTTATTTTTATATAAGCAACTACCCTGTACTCACTGATCCCATTTGTGCTTATCCAAGCATTGTTCTGAGTATGGAGTTTGATATTCCTCAGATTCTTAGAGGAAATGTAAAAATTAACAACTGGTATCTGTTTCTTACAACATACAGCTGATAGGATTCTGTAATAGTAATGACAGTCTGTGTTGTGAACTAACTTGTTTGGTTAATAGACATTTTTACACATTAGAATTTTGTGAAGAAAATGCCTAAATATGTTTTCTGCTGGCCTTATTCAGTGATAAGTAGTCAGCATAAAAATAATTAATTCAAGTAATGTACTGAAAATTAGGAAGACTGTAGTGGCATGTACAATCTGGTGAGGCTGGCATGTTTGTCTTTGATTTGATTTATCCAAGTTACGGAATTATGGTCTGTGACCAATATAATTAAGTACCTTAATACCTTCACTATGCATTTAATGGTTAGGTGTTCTTTTTTTCTCTAATCATATAATGTTCTACCTGAGGAAACAGTTTATGACTTACATAAAACTGGGTGTTTCTTTCAACATGTTCCTGAGTCAGCACGGCTCCAAGCCCAACTTCTAAAGCATTGGTGCATGCTATAAATTTCTTCATAGACCATCAGTCTATGCATTTCTTTGTGCAGGAAAGCTGCAAAATTTACTCCTGGCTGTAAGAACCCCTTGTCTGTAATCAGTATACATTTCATTTTCCTCTTTTTCACTCTTGCGCTTACTGTATGAAAACCTGCTGAACATATTGGCAAAGATGCAAAACTTTGCATTGTTTACTTACTGCATAAGTTCCTTACATAGTAACTTAAAATGAATCCGTAAAAGAAGGTTTTTATCAGCGTGCTAAGAGCTCTTTTGGTTTTCTGGATGTCCCTTTAAAAGGTTTGTTGTTGAAGTTAGAGCATGTCAAAATTTAAAACTACAGTAGTCGTACTTTATAAAGTATGACAGTCGATGTATGTATCTTCAGAGGTGGTCAAGAAAGTGAACAAAAGCCAGCAAAAGCATAGCTGACATTCCTAGGTAGTGCTGAAGTAAAACAGCGGGGAAAAGTCCTGAAAAACTGTTCTCTTTATAAAGAGGAAAAATGAAGTGCCTGGACAATTTTTTTCTTTGTTTTTTACTGTAGATCAGGAGAAGTTGCTTTTAATAACACTGTTAATGTATCCCTTCAATCAATTTGTTGAGGATGATTTGGAAAAAAACAAAACCAAACCACCCAGCTATTGTGTTTGTGTATCAGTGTGTGCAATTCACTGTCATTTGAGATGCGCATGTTTTCGGATAAATATACCAATACCTACATTTATTCAGTAAAATTGCAACCCCACAGCAGTTTGATAATGCTGCCTTGTTTTAATTTTTCTCCTGACTGAAGCAGTATCTAGGCAGTCATGCTAAATAATTGCTGGGTAGTAGCCATATTTCTCCACTTAACTTTCAAAGCAGAGAAAAATGGGGCTTCACTTGAGTGTAGAAATCCCACCACAATGTCAGTGACTGATCTGCTGCCATAGTTAGCTCTAAGGCTTAGCTTGTCTTCCCAATTCACACAGATGGAACAAGTTTTTACATGTAGTCAATGAAAAATATATTACAGAAAAAAATACAAAGTACCTAGTCATGAGAAATAAAATAATTCTTGACAGTAATTTTTCATTGTTTATCTGAAAAGTCTTTGTTACGTAAAATGGCTCATTAACCAAAATTCAGCAGAATTCAGCGACTTCATACATAGGCCACAGTCCCTGAGCCCTTCATCCATAGTAAATGCCATTGACTTTGGTGGCTGCTAATCGTCTGTATTTTTACGATGACTTATTTTCCACTTTTAAACTTGTACAAAAAATGTCCCTTGGCCTTCTTCAGAGAGATCTAGTAAGAGACTACTAGCAGCATCTCCAGTTGCAGAAACTGATTTCATTTACAGTTAGGCGAATGTTTTTATGTGCATCTCAGAGCGAGTTTTGTTGTACAAGCCACGTCCTACTCTCAGGCGGCCTTACCCACTCATAGGGCCCGCGCTGCGGAAGAAGGACAAGCCGTGTTAGGACTCCCGGGTGCCTTTAGGGAGGCTGGCTGGAGCCAGCACTATCCCTGCCTCACCCCGGTGCTGGAGGCTGCGTGGGAGCAAGGTGCATTTCCATTCATCAGCCATTCCAGTTTACAACCCAACTTACTTGAAGTCAGCACAGGTGATATTAAATACCAGCTTGCAACCTGGAGCAGCTGGGGCACGTCCAGATGTCTTGCCTTTGTAGGGGCATTAACTTCCAGCGGGGGAGAGCCAAAAGCAAGATCAGTTTCCACCACATCAGCTACCTCCTCCTGCGTAGAAGTGCTGGAGTTCAGTGCCCAAGGCAGAGGCTCTATACCAGCTTGCTTATGGAAACGAACGGGCGAGCGCCATGTGCCTGAAGGCGTATGTTCGTGTGGAGCTCCTCTCTGGGGTCAGGGCCTGTCTCATTTATCGCATTCACTTGTTTTGCATTGTTGTTTTATTGAGCAAACTATTCGCATTAGACTACTACGGGCACAGTGTCCAAACAGTCATTTGTATTTGGACTAAGTAGTTTGTCTATGTCAGTGAAGTGGTTCAATTGGTGATGAATTAATTCTGATGTATAGTCAAGATTATTTCCTTCCCTCAAAAGCGTTTCCAATTCAGAAATGGTAAGATTTCAAGAGAAGTGGATATATCTAGTCTTATTTTTTCATTTGTGCATGTATCTGTTTCTGTGGCTGAATAGTCCTGACTTTTTCTAACATTTCACAGAAAACCATAGCAGTAGAAGGGTGTGGTTTCTTTCTCAACTGGAGTCGTGTTGCTTTTTTATCAGAAAAAACAGTGAAATTTACATAAAGCTTAAAAATGTTTCTACTGGAAGCAGTATCTGGAAGGAATGATTTGAATTTGTGTTTCTTTTCTGTTTATGGAATGTTTATTTTTTAGAGTTACCGCATTTCAAGGTTTCAGAGAAATTGAAATTACTTTTGACTGCATTACATCAGCCAAGAATAAGGACTAATGTTGATTATTCTCTGCAGGGAAACTCTTGGAGATCGTTTAAAGCTTGAAGAAAAACTTGGCACGCTCAATGTGTCTGATACCACAGTAGGCAGCAAACAGGCAACATTCAAATTAAAGAAGGTGAGCTATATGTATAATTTTTGAAGATAATACCAAGTAACTTTAGTTTTTGCATGAAAGAACAGGAAGTTTAAAACCGTCAAACAAATGTCCCTCTTCATTTCTTTATAAGCTGCCAACTCTTCTGCTTCTTGCCAAGAGAATGAAAGCCTCCGGTAGTACTCTGTGTGTTTATACCCTTATAACGCAGGCAGCACTCATAAAATCTTGTGTTCCGGTGGAAAATACTGGCTTCCATCTTTTAATAGTTTATTTGCAGACATACAATCAGAAGCTTGTGACCTTACGTGACTTCTGTGCCAGGACTGATACCGGATCTTGGTCTGCAGGTCCAGCTGCGATCAGGATGCTGTAGGTGACAGGCTTTCTCTTGGTTGGTAATGTGGCTAGGTCACAGCATGAAAAAAACAGAGCTCCTAACCACTTTTGTCATTGAACTTGTGTAACACAGATCACAAGAATGAGCTCTGGTTCTGTTCTGCTTGCTAGATTCCATTTGAAGGGTGTAGCTGACTGCTGCCTATCTACCTTTCTCAAAGGGGTTTTATTTCCCATCCTAAGGGATTTTGTAGATCGCAGACAGGTGATTATCATGTGGGCAGAGTTAAATGCATGTGTGCAGCTGCTACTGCTATAGAACACCGAGGGTTTTTTGCTAGAAAATTGGTTTAGAACTGAGGAAAGAACACATTGTAAAAGCTGAAGACCCATATTAATTGATACTTGAGCTGACAAAATGTAGTTCAGTTAAAACTGGTTTTCCTCAGATAAACCTTTTTGCCATAATACATTTCTCCTTACCAGTGGTCAAATATTATTCTCACTGGTAAAAATGCTGTCACAAGAATGGCTAAGTAGTTATTTGATTGTCACATTGGGTATGCCTGAAAAAAGTTTTTAAATAACCACTAGTTATTGTCTGTTTTCAGATGTCCTTTTTCATCTGTTTTTGATTCCTGTATTGCTGGAATTTAAAATGTGTTGACTATGGAGTAAGTCACAGATTCCCCTGCAGTGCTGTGTAGGATAACCATTCTGGGGATTTTACCAGCTGCTGTAACTGATATGTTAGTGTCTTGCAGCTAATTAAATGGGCCTTGCAGGGCTTCGAAAGCACGGTCTTTTAGAGTAACTTTAACTTAGTGCAAAGCCACTAGGTTCTTTGCAATTAGTGATGAACAATGAACTGCCACCTTTTGTTAACAGTTTTATGAAGATTTGGGAGTAAGGTGTAAGAAGGCAGATATGACAGTGGTTCAGAATGCCATTTTTACTTGATTCCATCAGATATGCTATAGCTTTGATTTTTTTTAAATTATGTTGCTGCTAACATATGTGGATTTTTTTCTGACTTTAAACAGATGTTGCCTTACTGAAATATGTACATTGTGCTGATTTCCATTAAGAAGATTTTTTTTTTTAAGTCTAATTAAAAGAAAAATAATGCAGCTACAGTGGAGATAATTTCTCCTAGCAACAGAATAGCAAAGCAAGACTTACAAGTCTTCTCTCAAAGAAACAGACCCTGTGTATATATTCTGAAGTCCCAGGGAATGGAGCAGGGAGAGCTGGGAAGCAGTCACACTGGAGTATGTTGTGTCTTGACACCCCTTTTCAGAGGATGAAAACATGAAGTTGGCAAGCAAAAAAAGGGATTTCAGTGTTACTCTGATGGTCAACGTCTGCTTTGTGATGACCTTTCCTTAAAGTGCAGGTGTATTTAGGAGTAGGTGGAGAGATGTAGTGGAGGAGAGAACTGTGCTTCCATAGGATTGGTATCACTCCACCTTGTAAATAAGTGGAATCAAGACTGAACTTGGCTGCTGTAGTTGTGGTATGTTAGCAGCCTCCCGAACGCCCAGCAACTCCTGACAGATCCAGCGATGAGACTGTTTGTCATTGATGTTTCACAGTTTAGTTTTTCAGGGGTTTTTAGTATGGTTCCTACAGAGCGGTGTCCTGTTTTTTGATTTCAGCGTGCTTTATCATAGCAAATAGATGTAACAAAATAGTAGAGTTTCTAGAATACCGAAGTACTTAAACTACTAGAGAAGTATAGAGGACGTTTTTAAAAAAAAAAAACAAAGCTCTAAATGCAAATGAAATAATTCTATTTCAGTATACTAGCGGTAACAGTCAACATTATATTACGAAAGATTTCTCAAGACTGTTTCAGACAAAGTCTGGAAACAGAGAGAAACTACTTACATTTTCACATAGTGGGTTTCTTCTTTCCCTACTTGCGGTGGAAACAGGAGTCAATACATTTCAACAGTGTCTGAAGACCAGTAGCTTTTATTACCGTGATACTGGTATGGGCTTATGGCTACATTTGGTAAATTGGTTCATACCTCGCCTCAGCCAAAATGTTGTTTGAGCTAGAGATTTGCATGCACAAGGTTAAATGGTACTTTAATGGGAGATTCAGAAGAGCTGGGCTGATGTGTGAATGCTGCTGGTTATAGAATTAAATGCAGTGGGGATACAGCTGCATGTCCAGTAATTCGGGCACACTGTTAATGCACTTATCCAGGGCTCCTGTTGAAAGCGCTCTAATTGCTGGAGTATTTTATAGCATGGGCAGTTGCCTGAGCTTGGCTAATTCAACCCTGCTAGCTCCAGTTTATGCTTAGTTTGAAGACGAGCCTTAGTCTTCCGAAGAAAATAGTAGTTTATGGCTGTAGAGGCGGTTTCATCTATGTGGTATGTTAATGAAACCCTTTCAGCGTGTTTTTGATGAAGAGGAAAAACATTAATAGAGCATATGCCACAGGAACAGAGATTTTAAATTATTTTCCTGTGGAAAGTCTTTCTACAGTTGCATACAGCATATCAAACACTTTCAGGAACTTCTAAGAACACTTTTTAGAAAATCTATGTGTTTCAGCAAATTTAAGTAATCGCTCTGTCTTTTTAAAATGCATTTGTGCAAATATTAGAAGTGGTAATATTAGTTAACCAGAGTATATACTAAATAGCCTTAAATTGTGCTCTGTCCTCTTAAGGGCATTAAAACATAAATTCTAGAGTGTAGTTTTACAGTCTATTGTTAAACATCGGCTTTCATCTGAAATACATTGTTTTATTCACTGTTTTTTGGTGTCCTTGTCTTTAATGTTTGCTCTGAATTCTTTGGAATAATAATGCCTAGAGATACCCAGAATCAGTGAGTGTGGTGTAATTCAAGATAGCGTGGGACCATTTACAGTAACTTTTCCAGATTTCCCTAATGGAGTTCTGACTTGATATTTAGGTACTTGAACAATGGGACGATATGTAAGTTTACGAGAACCTAAGTCTATTTTTGTTTTAATATTCCAGTCAGAGCAGCAGAAGAAACAGCAGGAAGCTGAGAAACGACATCGTCAAGAGAGGAAAACTCTTAGGCGTTCTGCTAGCCATCTCAGGAGCAAACGTGGAAGAGGACGACGGTTTCATTGATTTATTTTATGTTATTTTTTTAAAGAAACTTCTTTTACCTAATTTTTTATTTGAAAAAAGGGACTTTTTGAAAATGGGATGCAGTACCAGTGTATTTGTCTTTTGATTTGTTGATGAAAACAAAGACCAGAACTTGCTAAACTCTGTGTTAATTTTTGAAAAGTTCATGAAAGTAAAAGTATTGACCAAACAGTACGAGTGTGGTGCATTATAAACTCCAGTGTGAACTGTATCTGTGCAGAAGTCACCAGCAACTGGTTATTGTGTAACTCTAGATGTCTTCTATATAAGAATTTATGTATGCAACGAGGCTGCATGTCTTTTATTTAACTTAAGAGCTGTGGGTGTTTGCTTTCTGAAATCTTTATTTGTGACTGCTTTGATAGATGATCAAGGGTAAATTATTTTGTCTAAAAACTTATCTTTACAAGGGCACAAGAATTTTTTCTTTTAGGTTCTTGAAGGATGACACACAATTGTGCTTTTCAAAATCTGACTTTGGCATTATATTCTTGGGTTGCCTTAGTAGCCAGGAGGCTGTACAAATGGTCGTCGTGAGGGCAATTGAGAATGCCTGATTTAGGTTCCTCCAAGTCACTCTGTAAGTAAACCTCTCTTGCCACACCGATGTACAAAGGAGAATCTCGGAAGGATGGTCTTATTAAGTTAAATTTTGTGAATATTGTCTTTACTCAGAATCCTTAGGACCAGATTTAATGTGTTTTGGTAAGCCAGCCATGGTTCAGCATAGATCAAGTGGTATATGTTCACATAACAAGCACATTGAGGCCATGCCAGTAGCCTCCTATTCTTCAAAAAGTTAGTTTTGTTAAATAACTTAAACTAGAACCTACGTTAAGGAAATTGCTCTTTTTTGTGTCAGCTACCCAACAGAATGCTTGTTGCTAACCAGGATACAGCATCTCTTTATTTTTTTCTTGCAAACCCATCATTCAACATAAGTAGTTAGTTCACTACTTAAGCAAAGAAATTAATATTTATCTTTGATCCTAAAGGGGCTTTGTTTATTGCTTTTTAAAAGGCTTTAGAAATTGTCTTTTTGCTAAATCTAGAAACTGTGAACTTTGGATCCACGAAGACTCAGTGAATCTCCTCCCCATCACTAAAAATATTTCTAAGAGACTTGGAGGTTCTTAAGTGTTTTGTTTTATAAACCAGAGAGGTGATTAATCAGGTCAGATCTCCTGGACAGTATTTACTATAGAATTTTTGCAGTTATTGCAGTAAAAACTTTGGTTTCTCGTAGCCTGATGCTTTTTTTTTTTAAGACGGTAGAATAATCAGTCATATGGTTAAATTTATTTTCTTCTTTCCAATTTAATTTTACCTGCTTTAATTCCTTGCTTCTGTTTTTAATTATGTTGTTTAATTTAAAAATGCCTTTTGCACCTGGTATTTTCATCTTTAAAACATACGTTGTAATCACCACCTCTCTGTCCTTGCGTTCAGCTAAAGGATGAGTCTCTCAATACCTTTTTTTTTTACCCCTAGCTGTCAAATTTCTGCGTTGTCCATAAGCTTCTCGTGCTTTCTATTTAACACAGAACTATCCGCTATTCCAACGTCAGTCTCACCCATGCTGTATATCAAGAAGTACCATTATTACTTCTCTTCAGCCACTGAGGAAATGTAACACAGTTGTGGTTGCTCCAGGGTACGTCCCTGGTTTTGGAGTCTTGTCTTTTGATAACATTCAAGCCTTTGAAATCCAAGTGCAATGACAAGTTATGCAACATCTTTCCCCTGGAGCATTGTGTTATCTCTTAGAAATTATCTGCGTGCTATTCAGGTGTGTTCACTTCATATACGTGGCTGTACTGAACATGGAAAGATTAATGGTGGAAACTTGCCCCCATTCTGGTTGATACAGGGAAAATTCAGGATTAAGTCAGCAGAACTGGCACTGTAGGGACAGGAATTTGGAGGAGCTTGCTCCTTCTCGTGGTAGGCCTAAATCTCATTACGTTTGATCAAGAGCTAGAAGTACTTTTATGTTTTAAGGCACCCTTACTTCAGCAGGGATTTTGTTGGCTGTCAAGAGCAGAAAAAAATAATCCAGTTCATCTTGCGGGGTGGTGGTGAACTGGGTTTGAAATTGTTAACTTTCAGCTTAAAAAGTGTATTTCTTCTGTTTTGAGATTCTCATGACTGACGCTGGTTTAGGTCTGTATACTTTGTTTTGCATGCCCTTATGGAGTACCTCATTGTGATAATACTGATCATGTATTTAGGTTGGAGCCTGTATGATTAGAGGAATATACTTTGTACTGCTAGAGAGAAGGCACACACAAACTGTACTTAGCGCACCGTTTATTTCACATAAAGGATATTTGGGATATACTTTAAATGGTGCTTAAATATACTAGGCATAACCAGTGAGATGCTCCTCAGGGCACCCAGCACTGGAACCGTGCTGTAGTTGGTGGGCTGTGCTGAGCTGCCTGGCACGCCTTCGCGCCCGAAAGCTTTTCGGTGCGATGGGGATGAGGATTCCCCGCAGGCCATGCTTCTAAGGTGTGGGCAGCTCTGTGAGGACAGGCAGGCGGGGAGCTCAGGGCGGCAGGGCAGGCAGGGGCAGTCCTGCAGCTGTGAAACAAGAGCGGTAAAGTGACAGCAGTGAGGTTCAACCAACAGAGCAGACGGATGAGTCCACAATGACAAGGCAGGTCCAAGGTCAAGTGAGCAGGTCAGGATCAGTGAGGTGCTTGGGCAGGCATGGGCACACCTGCAGCGTGGCTTAGGCGAGGACAAAGGGTGGTGCAGCCCCAGGCGAAGCAGGGGCAGGCCTCTGGCAAGGCTGTTCAGAGCTGTTTCTCTCATGTCTCTTCTCATTGCAGTCTGGTCCCCAGTTGTTCAGCTGCCCTGTGAGCAGAGCTGGCTTTCAGCACAGCCAGCCAAAGCTTTGGCAAGGTCGGGGGGAGGTAGCAGAGCCCTAAGGTTCCACCTAGGGACCTGGCATGAAGTATGTTTAGATTCTTGAGGTTGATAAAGCAGATTAAAGTCCTTGAGCAGCTATCTGGGGGAAGATTTGAGAGTTTTGGTAGACACTGACATATTATTGCGGCATCATTGCAGCCAGTTAACGTCATAATGCAACCAAAGCAGGCGTTTCTTCAGTATCATCAGCCTGATTACATCAACCTTTTTTCAGTCAACGGTACTTCATTTTCCGTACTGCAGGAATCAGTATTCATCCAGTATTGCTATTCCTAGAAGTTGAGCAGCTGCTGGGATCCTTTTTGACATTTAAGGTTCATCCTCTAAGGTAAGAGTGATCAGATGCTGTAGCCTTGTGGAAACCCTGATTGTTTCACACATATGCGAAATTAGTGGTGAGAATCAGTTTGAAACCCCCCTGTAAAGAAATTTACGGGTGGTGGGTAAATGTGAGTGAAATGCTAGTGAGATAAAAGATCTAGGTCTGGTGCCTCACCTATGCTTCAGTGCTTTCTTACTCCACAAGTAATATAGTTTACTTCGGAGAGGCTGTTAGTCATTGAACAAACATTGAACCAAAACTATTTGTGTAATGTTCTTTCCAAAATGCTGTTACCAAGCCAAGAAGCATGCTGTGTTCCTGTGGCTGGCATAATTGTCTGAAATGGAGGGCATCCATTGGTTTATAGCAAACAATGAAAGGATTTACTGTACCACACTGCTGGTTTTTATGTCTGAGACAAAGTAGTGAAATACGATTTAAAATATTCCCCTGCATAAATAGCAAGTGTGTGTAAAATGTATATACACATTTTTATACTCGTGGAGTTCGTTTATGTATGGAGCTTAAAGTAGGTATGATTTAAGATTACTAGCTTCAGCTAGAGTCCTGAGGGAGGGCGTAACACTTTTCAAATTACTCCATCTTGCTTTGCAGCAGCCTTTTATATTTGTGTTCTCCATGCTTCCACACTGGAAAGTGAGTAATAGGCTGGAGTTCCAGGAACAAAGGACCAGCTTTCAGATGCAGAAGGACAGTGAAGCAATACAGCAGCTTACCCGGGGAGGCTGGGCAGCATCCACCGAAAGTCTTGCGATGTCAGATTAAGCATCCGCAGGAACCCCACAGGTATGGCGGAGCCTGCCCCGGGGAGGAGGAATGGATTAATGAACTTCAGAGGACCTCACCGGCCCGATGACTCTGTGAATGGTTGTAGGGCATAAGGAAGAGACGTGCAGCGTTATTTGACTGGAGTCATTTTGCCGCTTTGTCCCATCCTTTAACTGAATCACTCACTGGTTTTATCTTTTTATCTCTTTCATAATCATTAAATACTTATTTTGGCTTGTTTCCATAGCTAATATATTTTGTCTGATCTTGGGAAGTATGGGGATTCTAAGCTGAATGAAAGCACATAAATCTATTAATAAACTTTAGCTCTTGATTGTTATCTCTGTGTTTCAAAGCCCATTTTACTCAACAACTGACTCTTTGTGATGAGCGTGAAGAAGTAGTCCTGTCACCAAAACAAGCAAGTTATAGTACAACCTGGAGAAGATAATCAGATTTAGCAGAGCTTGTAGTTTACACAACCAGAGGAGAAAGAATTCCTGTGATTTAAAGACTCTGTGTTGATGGATAACTGTAAACGTTGCAACGCAGTTCATAAGTCATTCTGTCCAGAAAACTGGGTATTGCTAATTTCCACACCCATTCCTCCCTGTAATTGGCATTGTCTCTCTGCCCCGTTCCTCTCTCTGATGACTCTGCTTGTGTTGACTGCATTTTGATATTGCTTCCTTCCTCCTTTCTTTCTTAATTTGGCCCGCATCCTTGATCCACATGGGGCCTAGTAGCAAATTTCTATGGATAGTATGTCACACGTTACCCAGCATTTGCACTGTAAGGGGCATTTCCATACAAAATGCTGGTGAGCATCCCGTGGTACGGACCAGTTTGCCCACTCATGCATCAGCAGGGGTAAAGTAAGCTGATTTCTGTACAAATGAATGAAAACCGCAATGACTGTAAAATCGTCCATACTAGCATAAATTCAGAAATGTATCTGTCTGTTGCTGACCATGTTTTTCATGATCTCATCTTCTGTTATTTGTTTGCTTAGTGTTTTAGACCGTGGTGCATGTGCAAGGAGTGAAGATCGACTCTGAGCATGTTCAGAAAGGAGTAATTTTTCTCTTACCGTTTGAAACAAATAGTTGCAGGGGTATGTGCTGCATTTCCTTTGACAGTTACATTCAGTTAGAGTTTAAGTACAATAATTTTACAGCAAGATCAGGTATGAGTTTAAAACACTATCGTTCCCAGTGTGGTCGTGCTTTACAAATGACACTTGGGTCAGCTTAACCTATGAAGGCAAGTCCTTGTTCCCATTTAATTCTTCATCGAGTGGGGCATAAGTGAAAATCCCATTTCCTCATTAAAGAGAAAACTAGGCAGTTGAAGTGGGAAATACCAGCCCAGCCCTAATCAAAATTTATGCTCCCAATTTCTGGAACCACCCTTCCCTTCCCTACAGCGGTTTCTGCCAAAACTGCTCTGTCTCTCCTACTTATTATCTCCTGTTTTAACATCTGGCTATTTCTTGAAGGGTGCCTATCTCTGCAGTCCAGTTTTTCTATTAATACCAGGATCTACAGTACAAATTTGCACAGATATAGCACAGATTTGAGAGTGAGCACTAAAACGATAATAGTAGATGGGTTGTGTATGGGCATATCTTGAGCAGAGTGGATTCATATGGACTTGGAGGTGTGGAGAGCTGTGACATCAAAGTGAACAGTGGGGGTTTGGAGAGCAGACGTGTGCTCCTGTGCGCATCGTTGGCGATAGGCAGGAGGGAAAGTTGCTTTAACCCCCCAAAATTCTACGCTGACTGCTCTGTGTACATCTGTACTCCTGTTTTAGCTCTGCTTCAGTAAGGGTCTGGGTGCTTTGGATGGGGTTGTTGTGTTTTACAATTTTTTCAAGACCTTTTCTACCGCATTAGTACAAGTGCGACGTACAATTACATGCACAGTTATATTACATGAGGTACAATTACACAAAAGGTTCAACATTCAAGAGCATTCGAATTGCCTGTCATCTGACTTCAGTAATGAATATTATGTCCATCCCATTTACCAACATTTCTTCTGTAAATATATTTTCTTACATATTTTAACCTTTGTAATATTGCAACTTCATGTCACAAGCAAAGCGCATGCAGTAGCAGTCATAAAAGATCAACCACATGCTTACCTGTAAGGATTTAATCATTTTATGCAAATGAAGATGTTGTGAAAAGTAATTAACTTGTCTATTAGGATTTTGCTGATATTCTTGTAAACTGAATCAAAAGGGAAGCTTGCAACACTCCTTTCATAGCTACTGTGTTTTTCTCCTTCCCCAGATGTAAATGGGAGATTGCCTAACCAGGACTATGACGCCGTCGCACTGAAAATATGAGGCAATATTTTTAAACAGATCTCCACAGCAAATAAATATCCTCTAGCTGAGATATTTTAGACGGGTTACAACAAATCGTTTTTGCACAATGCCATGGTAACTACATTGCTACAATTTAAAGATTACTAGAAGCAGAGTGTAGATAATCATGCTCCAGTGCTTTGGACGGGGCCTGACGCTGTTTAGTTTACGAGTGTAGACGTGGGCAAGAACATCAGGTACGTGAGTGCACATAGCTGGGGACTAGTATCACCAAATTAACTGTAGTTTAGCCAGTTAAGGAAAGAAATTAGAAGTATTGATAAGTTTAGAGAAAGTTATTTTAGGGGAATTCTAAGACAACGATCCTTTATTTCTGTGGTCAGCCTCTCAAACCATGAAAGGTTCCAGTCAAAACTGGAAGATGGAAACTTCTCCAGAGCAGAGATGAGGCATGAGGCTGTTCCAGGTATTCAAGAAACGCTTGATCTCCCTGAAATGATGGGGATGAAAGCTGACTGCAGTGGTGGCATTTTGGATAGATGTGAGGGCAGGACTGCTCTCACTGTATGTGGTGGGTATTTAATGTGACCAAAGCAAGGGAGATTTTACACCTAAGTGGAGAGGACACTGCGCCTCAGGGAGGATGAAACAACCAAACAGTCAAGGCAGGCAGCTCCTTCTTTCAACTATTTTTCCAGAGAAGCTTTCTTAGATTTGCTTGGTATGAGATGTGTACGTTATATCTTCTGAAGAAATTTCTAGAGACTAGTGGCTAATGGTGGATGTCTGTCTCGGTCTCTAGTGATACTTAACATGCTTCCTCTTAATCACAGAAAAGTGATTGACCTTTTGTGTCAGTTAAGCCATACTGTTTCCCCTGGTCTCTGAAGATCAGGGGAAGCAGAGCTCCTTCCTTCAAAGAGGCCACCATGCCCCATGAAATTAGAGGAATTTCTCACAGAAGGAGATAATTTGGAAAAAGAGTGACTGTCTAGTAAGGCAGGCAGTAAAGCAGCTGGGAAGGAAGGGAGAGAGGAGAGGTGGAAAATCATTTGAGATCTGGGCAAATGTTTCTCTTGCAACGCTTTCCAACAGAGAAAAGAGCTTGTCGATGTAAACGTCAAATTTTCAAGAGCTGAAACTAATCTGTTCTGGTCTGGGGTTTTCAGTGAAGGCTTTGTAGCTTTGAATTTGACCACCATTGTCTCCTAGAGGGGACTGTCCTGTCCTGACCTGCTCTGGTTTCTTGCACTTCGTTGTCTTTTCAAAACTGGATTCCTCCAGCCAGCATGACAAGCTTAGTAGAGCTGGTCAGGTAGAACTGGTAATGCAAAGTCTTTCAGACTTTTTTTTCTGGTTCCCCACCGCCCCCCAACATCTGAACTTATTGGGAGTTAGAGAATGGGGCACTATCTAATCGCAAGGCCCGAGTCAGCGAGTGCCTGTGTGGAGCAGCAATCGGAAGCGCCTGCAGCTTGTGACCACTGAAGTGCGGAGCTGTCTGAACCTTTGCTGTCTTCCCTTCCTTCTGGGCAGGCATCTTTTGACACTGACAGCACTGAGAAAGTGACCCACAGCAGCTGTCAGTGACAGGTTTCCCAGTCTCAGTTGATGGAAGATGGGCTTAATGAATACTGTTCAGAGGACAAAACTGTTCTAGGAAATTTGATAGACAACCTCTTCATTTCTTCAAGCTGTCTTTAGCTGTTACACCTTAACCAGAAACCAGTTTCTACACAAATAGTGGGAATGAAAATTATTATCAGTGCTGATGGATTTTTTTTTTCCTAGTGTAGTTGGAGTTTGGTGACACCTAACAGATAGAAGCTAAGTGGAAATAATTTCTTAATCACAGGAAGCTTTGGAGCTTCTGACTGAGACAACTGTACTTGTGGCTTACTTCATGCATTGCTTCATCTATCTCACCACACTGAATAACACATCTTAGGGCATCAAAACTAATACATCAAGATACAAACCAGGCTGAAGAACCAGGTGGGCTTAAGAATCTGTCATTGTTTAAGCTACTTGTACAGCCAATGAACTTCTACTGTATTAGATTGTGTAATTCCCATAAGTCAAAACTTCTGCCTCTTGACTGAGGCAAGAATTTGGACTGGCCTCCAGGCTTGCTCAGAGTTCAAAGGTGCTTGAATGTAAGAACATAGGCCTATCCCTGCTTTGATCACAGCTCAGAAATCTTTAGTGCAAGGCTGTCCGGGAGAGCTTGGCAACAGCCATGCTTCTAGCCTTCCCTCTACCGTGCATTCTCTGAGCAATCTTCTTGGTCGTTCTTGAAAGCCTTCAGTATGTCAGTACATTTTGGGGCCAATGTACCTAGAAATATCTTTGGTGTTTCAGAAAGGTACCACAAGCTCCTTCTGGGGGCTAGGCAATGTTCCTCACTGCCAAGCTGAAAAGCAATAGAACCAAAACTGTCTGTAGCAGATTTTATTTCCTTCCATAAATATTAAGGGTCTCTGAAAGCAAAGAAAAGCTGGCCACTGGGTTCAGAGAGAGGACTAAGCCTTAAGGCAGAAGGACATAAATAAACAAAGGGTCATACTGATTCTGAGGCATTTCTATGTTGGTCTCTCAAAGCATCTGATGCAAATGCCTGAAAATAAAACAAAACATCTGAAAGCCACTCAAACAGTTTTCTTTGAACACCCTTTTGCACTGGACTTCAAGCACTGAAAGCGGGAAATGTGGTTATGTCCATGGGATCTCTGGTGTTTTTAGCAGAGAGGAAATGATACCGTGGGAGCTAGCTATGATGACCATGCTCCCAAATCCCTCAACAACAGATCTGTAGCTTGGGTTGACTAGCATGTGATTGTTGAGAAAGACTTAACTTTTCTCTCAATTAAAAGTTCTTACTTTGGTACATAAGCAAAGCAGCCCAAAGGCAGAGAGTTAATTTAAACGACTGGTACTTAATTTGTATTTGCTCTCGTAGATGCTGCTTACATTAATTACAGGGAACCCATTGCACAGGATGAACTGTTACTGAATCATTTCTTAGATTTATTAAGCATAAGCCGGCTTGCATCCCACATACAGGGCTTTGAACTGTTACTGAATAATTTCTCAATTCATTTTCTTCAGGCTTTTATTCCACCTGCAGGTCTTGTCTTTTCCGTCTACACAGCTTCCAAAACAGTAGGGTCAATCCTGGTGATTTGAAGCAAGCAACGCTCTTGCTGACATCAAAGGAGTTTTGCCTGTGTTGAGATGGTGTTGGCCGCGTGTTTACTGTGACAATTGCAAGGTACTGTCTGGCTTCTGGTTGCCTGTTGGTTTGGGTTATTCTTTCTCTCAGGTGGCGTTGAGGGGAAGGAGTATGTTGTGGTGGGTTCACTGGCTCCAGCGGCTGCTGCCCTGGGCGCTAACGATGACTGTGGTGAGAGTTTCTGAATCCACTGAGTGGTTCTGTTGGAGCGTTGTCTTGACAGGCATGGGAGGGAGCTGATGTTTCCGTCTGCTCTGATGGACAAGACCTTTCACATCTTTGCTTTGATTTCCTGGCAGTATGGCACATCATACACCAGGAAGGTGGTTAAATGCAAATGGGTTCTACCTTACATGGAAGGCAGGAAAAAAAAGGTGCATTCCCTGCTCTAAAATTGGTGATTTAATTAGGGACGGTATTTGCCAAAACATCTCCGTGCCCCAGTTGCTGTTGCTAAGGGTGTAAACCAAAGACGCCCTTTTCTCTGAGAAGATACAATATGAGCGGAAAAAAAAGAGAATCTTTAAAAAACATTTATAAAGAAACAAAACAACTGATATTTTTTCTGCTTCTGTTTTACCTCTGATGAGTTAAGGGAGACCAGCAGAGTCTACTTTTGTGTGGTTCATTCCCTTGAAGCTCTGTGGATACTGCTCACAAAGATGTCTGCAGCCAGAGTCAGGAATAGTTCGGGTCTTAATCGCCGTTGTTGCCTGGGTTTTCTGTGTGGAAGGCTTTGAAGTTTCCCCTGGAGAACAGGCTCAGTGTCTGTAGGTGACTGCACAGGTTTCTTACGTGGTTATATGATTAGACAAAGGCAATGGGGTTGCAAACTGCCAGAGCGCTTGGGGAGAGACAAAAACACTGTGAAGATTTGCAGCTTCAGATGAGTTCATACTTCTCTGGCAAAACTTTTCTTTGAGCAGTGAATAGTTGTGGTGTAGCCCATGTCTACTTGCAGATGTGACACTTGTTTCTACAGCAGTGGCTGCTACCTAGTAGTCACCCAGCTATCGGCACCATTTAGCCTGGGGACAGCTTTAGCTGGATATTGTTTCTGTGTCCTTGGTATCTCAGCTTCTGTATGGTCCTCCAGCTTCCCCTTGAAGCCTGCAGATTTTAGCATCCACAACATCTACGGCCACTGCGTGGTGAGAGGCTTCCTATTGCCAGTGCTGCGCCTGGCTCTGTGGCTTCCCTTGAGCTCCAGTCCGGTTCATGGCTTTGAGGAAACAGTGAGAGAGCTGTTCCCTTTCCTTCCTCTTTGTGATGACATTCTTGGTGTTGTAGACTTCTTTCATGACCCTTTTGAGTCGTCTCTTGTCCAGACTAAAGTCCTGAGCTATTCAGTCACTCTTTGTGCAGAAGCTGCCCCGTGTTTGGAATTTCTGTAAACGTATGAACAATTCAGTGCACTTGGCTTTCTGAAATGCTATTAATAATATATTTTGCCTTTTGCTTGGAAACTGGCCTTGGTTTCTGTCAGTTGTCATAAGGTAAGAGGAGCTGTCCTCCTGCGGGTTAAGAAGTTGTTGCAGATAGGAAAGAAACGGTGACAGTAAACGGGCAGTTTCCCTGACAGGAGGAGGGTAGTGGTGGGGTTTCCCGGGGACCTGTGTGGAGCCCTGTGCTCTTCCATGTATTTATAGGTGATTTGGAAAGATAAATCATCACACAACAAAGTAAAAAAATCAAGAAGGCTGCAAAGAGCTGTAGGAGAATTCAGTAAACCTGGGTAGGAAACAAAGCAACAGCTGTCACTGTGCTGTGACATGGCAGTGGCACCTCGGCTCTGCAGAGTGATAGAGACAGGCAGGGAGACCCGGTCAGCTGCAGGGTCACAGCAGTGAGCTTGTGACTGCGTATTGCTGTTCAGGAAAGGTCTTGTCACTAGAGAATGTTCTCTAAAAACATTGATTCTGTGTTCAGCAGCAGTCAAATGTTGCTGGAAGTGAGAGGAGAAGAAGAGGGAAAAAAATTAATAAATATCTGTGCTATACATAACCCCCCAGAGCTCCTGTGCCTTGGGTGCTATGTTTAGTTCTGACCACTTCACTTTAAGAAAGGGTGTGGTATAACTACCTACTGAAGAGAAACAGTGTTTTTGATAAGGCACATGAAGAGCTTCCTTGCAAATAAAAATTAAATAGTGTGGGACTTTTCAGCTTGGAAACAAAGACAGCTCAGTAGCCATATGATAGAAGCCTATAAAACAGTTGGAATGATGTGTGGAGGAAGGCTACAAAACTACTATTAAATATTCATAACGTAAGAGCCAGGTGCCATCAAATGAAATTATCAGATAACGGGTTTAAGACACACATATGGAGTATTTATGTAAATAATGTATAGCTACATTTTGAAGCTGGTTAGCTTAGGCTATTATGATGGCCAAACGTAGGTACTAGTACTAGTGTTCAACAGACAACACTAGAAGGGGTGAGAAGTGCAAACAAGTGATACATCTACTGAGATTTACTGTACCTGAGAACGTGGATGCCGTCTCCAGCTCAAGCAATCCTTAAATCAGTGATTGCCTGAAGCTGGGAGCTCATAGTGAGAAAAAGTTCACTCTACTTGTCCTGTTCCTTAAACCCTTCCTTACGTATCTGCAGTGGAGCAGGTAACTTCGTTCTGCCTGTATTTGTATGTCGCTGTGTAAATGTCTCTCTGATGAGGGGTAGGTAGAGCTCATCCTGCTTCAGGAGGGAAGCCAGACTCGGGGACCTCCGAACGGCACTTTGATCCCATTTCCTGCAATTCTGTGGAAACCATGAGTGAAAGTGCCTACTTCTTTTTTTCCCACCTCTGGGCTGTCATCAGGACATGACAGAAAGGAGTCCTGGGTGCTACAGGGAAGGAAAGGCTGAAACAGGGGCAGAGCCCGCAGCTGGCACGTAACCGTCGCACGGCTGCCATCACCGTGGAGGCTGAGCATGAGTTACACCTCTGAAGAGCAGCGGAGCAGACACGCCAGGATGTGACTCAAAGGCCGGGCTAAGCCATCAGCCGGGTCTGTAGGCACTGGAGCCAACATCGTGTCAGTCTGCTGTGCTGCTGGCAGCCTGCCTGCGGAGGAATGCAAGTGGCAGAAGGAGGTTGCCTCAAGCCCTGGGAGAAAAGAATTGCAACCACTGAGCCTGTCGGTATGAGCTGTTGGTATAACATCGCAGCAGAAGCAGTGGAGATCCACAACACATCTGGCCCGTGAGCTTTCCATGGGGAAAAAAGGACAGAACAGGAATGGGCTTACAGGACAGATAGCAGTCTCATCCCTACGTACTGCTCTTAGTTTCTTCTTTTGGTATGACTCTGGTTTCGGACCGTAAGCTGGCCTGCAGGACCCTGCTGCCAGATGCAGGGTGATGCTGACGGTAGGGAGATAGCATTGAAAATGGACAGCAACAGACTTGAAGAGCTAACAGAGAATGCTGGGAGAAGAACATGAGCAAAAGAAAAATCAGGAGTTACACACTTGCAGTTACAGAGGTGGACTGAGCTCCCGACTCTAAGAACCTAGCAAGAACTGGCATTGAAAATCACAGCATGGAAGAAAAGGTAAACAGCAAACAGTGAATTAGTGCATATTCCCCTATGTCCTCTTTTAAAACATCTGAAGATTTATGTGAGGTACAGCCTTTTTTTTTCCAGGGACTTACTTTGAGGTTCTCTGTTATTAACAGACAAGGGGTATTGCCAGGAAGATAGCTGAACCTCTTTCAGTCCAGCTCATCGGCCCTCAGTCCAGGAGACTGGAGCTGCGTCTAACCACAAATACCCAAGCCTGGAAATCCCTCCTCAGAGGCAAAACAGCTTCCAGGCTCTGACTAGCTATTGTGAAGAAACCTGGAGATGCTTTCCATAGCCACATCATGCATGTTAGGAGGCTGAGCAGTCAGAAGAGTTCGATGGCTCCTGCCCAAGTCAACCTCATAGTGTCTACCACATATAAAGTATGAGTAACACCCGGTCTTTGAACCACAAGTAAACCACTTCAGTGTAGTTCTATTAAGGTATGTTCTACAAAAAATAATTGCGAACAGCTCCCTGCAGTCCATAAATGCTTTCCATCTCTACAAGCCCTCTCCTTCTCCTAAGGGGCAAGATCTTTCCCTAATGCTTTTGAAACCAGAGCAACCAATGAAAATATTTCCAGCTTGTTTTTAACTGTTGCTGACAACCTCTGAAGCGATTAGAGAGCGTGTTTCTTTCATTTGTTTATTTTGTGTTTTGTTATTTGCATTCATTAAGTGCAGGCATAGCACAAAAAATTAGAGCATAAGTGATGTGTTTGTGAAATAAAACCTGGCTGGAAGAATGCCAGTCTGACTGCTAGGAGTCTTGAAGGTGGCATTTCTGTAGTCCTGCTGGAAAGTAGAGCCTGACAGGACATAACCTCTGCTGTTCCAAAAGTTCTTCTGTATTTAACATAGATAGACCAAAGGAATTGCATCTCTTTCAGCTAGAAACATCCTGGAGCCGTCGCACAATAGTTGCAGGAGGGAGATGAAGTGGTGTCGGCCCATTATTTTTTGTGTGTCTCAGGATTAGGGAAATCAAAGATTACATTGCAACACCTTAACCAGCATCCAAAGAAGTGTTTATAGGGAGCAATTTTTTTTGTTGAGAAGTGCAGTTTTGGCATGTTTAAACTCTGATCTGAATTTCCCAGGTTTTTTTAGGCAGGACTCTTGAAGGATTTGGGTACCACTCACAACAGGGGCAAGGAGACCGGAGTCTCTTACACCAGCTGACTAGAGAAGTCTTCATCCCTTCACCTCTGAGGAACAAGGCATTTTGGAAGTAGGGCTCCCCTTGCTCAGCAAAGAGGACAGGTGTCCTTTACACAAAATTTTAGCCTGGACTGCAGTAGGAAACAACTACTCTCTAGCCTATGGTTATAACATTCCTCTGCAAAGCGTTACTCATTTGCACCCAAATTAATATTTAAATATTTTGCAGATCCCAGGATAGTTTCATCAGGTGAGGTTGGGAGAACTCCACTCAGAATGATGTATGGAAGTGATTAACAGACTCCGCTCAGAGAGAGGTCTCTGTCCACACGCCTGCTCTCATGTAGCAGAGGAAAACTCCAAAATCAATTCTCCATTGTGCCTCTTCTTCCTTCTGTACTAGCTCTTTTGGATAGATTTTTCACCTGCAGCTGTGAACTCAGCTATTGCCTTTCACTGCAGATAGAGCAGGCCAAAACCAGGTTTTCCATTTTCTTGAAAGTAATTAAAATCTAGCGTTTTAATAAGTTTTTATTTTCTGTTCAATGCTGCAAGCCCCTCCTCTGTTCCCTTCCCCAGTAAAATTTGCATGTTCCTAATCCTAGGATTTACTCTAAGCAACTACAGAGGATCCTGAAATGGCTTCTCCTCTGACTGCTTTGTCTGCAGCTGGAGACAATTACTGATTTGTCCAATTCTCACCACATATATTATTAAGATCAAAGGCAGTCCTCAAAACATTAGCAATTCATTTCTGTGTTATAGTTCTAATAAAATAAAAGCGGGCCATTATTAGGCAACATTGCTTTTGTATGTGGTAACTTCTTCATTGAATTCTGAGGTTTTCTTCCTTCCCAGATAGAATTAATCATAGTTGCAAGGATCTATGGATTATTGCTGCTTTTAAATTTGCAGCAGGGTGGCAGATGGGAGTCATTTCGGTATGTCCCCAGCAGGAACATGGAGAGAGGCAGAATAGTGTTAATAATTTGTTTTTTCTTATTCTAATAAAATTCTGCATTCAATGTTAGAGACTCTTCTTGCAAGCTTCTCCTTTATCACAAGGCTTGGTAGCAGATGTTGATTTGTGCTGTATCAGTGCAAGCAAGAGGAAAAGAAAGTGCCACAGTTCAGTCTTCTGGGCAGCAGATTTGGATGAACCCAAGGAAGAGCTGCCAGGTTTGAGAACTGAGGAGTGCTGCACATGCAAGGTGGAAAGTCTAAGGGGACAGGGAATAACACTTCTCACCAATACAGGAGACAAAGGCAACTGTAAATCATTTGGCCTCAGTGAACTAAAAGATAAGAATAACTGCTTTCTTTCAAAGTATTTCTGTGTTTAGGCCCTGCTTCCCAGAGAAAACTTCTACCCTTTCAGCTCCCAGCTCTGGCAAAGAAACTTGATGGCCTTCGAATCTGGAGTGAGCAACCATCTGTAACGCACAGTGGTGTGACCTGCCCTGAGGGCTTCTACACTGACCCTCTGCTAGCTCCAGGGGCTCTGATGAAGATGAAGGTCTGAAGCAGAGCCTGCCAGCCCAGCCCTGCCTTGGCCCACCCCAGGAGCTCAGCCAGGGCAGTGGCACAGGGAGGTGCCAGCACACGGCCGATGGGTCCCTGGTCCTACCAGCCAGGTAGGACACCCCACCTCCTGCTCGTACCCCTTCTAACTGGAAACAAGCGTGAAAGGAGGCAGGAGCTGGGATTTACTGTGGGGCTCTGCTGCAGGGACTCAGACAGCCAAAGCATAGGCTGCAGAAGGGGCCTGGAGAGGAAAAGGTGAGCATTAATTCGCTCTATGGTGCAGTTCACCTAAGCTTGAGATTTGCCACCAGTTAGCAGAAGCAGACAAGCAAATTGATGGTGAGAGGACTATGTCATGAGTATTGCAGCACTCGGGTCAAGACTGGAGAAGGACCAGTCTTGCCAGCAAGATTCATAGCCTAAGAGGAACCTGTCCCTGGGGCTGTTGGATAGGGATACCTGGGGGTGAGAGGTGTTAAAGATAAGACACAAGCGTGGGAGCAAAGCTGAGAAGCTATGAGAGCCCAGGATCCATCTTTCCATCTCTTCTGAGGTGTGGCTGGGCTGCTGCACTGAAAACGCTCACTGGTGTTTCCTCTGGGTGCTGCTCTTCTTTTGCAATGAAGGTGGCTGCGGCTTTTTGGGCCGTCAGTGACCTCCACTGCGGGTAATCCCTCCTCAGTGGACCTCCCAGGAGCTGTGGGTACTGACACCACCGTGTTAGCAAACCTCAGACAGCAAGAGGTGTGCGCCGTAGCTCTTGACATTCAATTTTGTCACCGAACTGCTTTGCAGGGCCGCCCTCCCCGTTGTCACCCCCCGTGCTGGGCCAGGCGACAGACGAAGTCAAGCGGTGGCAGAGCGGGGTGGCTGCCTTCGGCTGGCCTCACGGCCCAAGTGGTGGACGGGCGAACTCCCTCTGCCTGCCTGGGTGCACTACAAGATAAAGAGGATGTCTTCAACCACCGCGGCAAAATTTGTTAGAGCTGCTCTGCCAGAGCCCGGAGCTGAAAGGGGCCTTTTGCCGTGCAGCTGTGCCAGAAGAGATGGTCACACACAACTGGCTGTCACTGGTCTGCTCTGAAATCCCAGTTTTTGCAACACTTTGGTTTAAACTGTTCCATCCCCCAGTGACTCCGAGGGTATCGATGAACCAGGCAAAGCGTCCTGATTACCAGGAAGGCTTTGCAGGAGGGTCGTGTGTCTCGGAGCGGTAGCTGCTCCGTCCGGGCAGCGCGGAACAAGGCAGCCGCTGCCCAAGTCTCTGCTCTGGCTCCCTGCATCTGCATCACCTTGGGTGGCCCTTCAATCGATTTGTGGTTGGCACTGGTGTGGACTGGTCTCCTGTGATTTTTATTTGGAGGTGAGCTTGGCACCAGCTTTATGTGACCTTTAATCTTCAAACAACTTTTTTTTTAAAAAGCTGAAATAATGTATGGACTAATAGTGGTGTAAAAAATTATGGGTCTGGATTTTCCCCCTGCTTCACGTCTGCAGTGTTACAGATTTGATATGACCTAACGCAACCATGCTGCTTACGCTGCATAATGCGTCATTGCAACTCCAGAGGGTCTCTCAAAGGCTAATCTGAATGCTGATTTATGGCAACCCACCTCAACCCGTAACAGTCATTGGTTCACTTCTGACACTTTGCTAGGTTTCCTGACTTTCTGCTCAGTTCATTTCAGAAAACAGAAGGGAAAGATGGGATTTCTGTCGGATATAGGCCAGCTCTTCAGCTGGTCGCTGGAGCTTTGCCAGTTCTTGCCAGATGGGGATTGGGCACTGGCTTTGTCAGATGAAATATTACCTAGCCAAGATTTAATGGCATCTGGCTAGACATTCTTTGCTTTCTAAGAGATTTGTTGTCACTCATCCCGAATACTTTGCTCTTGGATCTGGTATTATCTGACCAGAGCTTTTCCTCCAGCTACTTGCAGTGAGGTATTTAGGTACGCACAATCACAGCAGGTAAATCCCTTATAAAGAGATAATCGTAATCTCTTTAATCAGCACACTGTAGCAATCCCCTGTAAACAGACAGGCTACAGCAAACCTTTTACTAGGTCAGTGTCACCACTGATATTTTCTGTCTTCGCTCTTGTCCTGGTCAGCTGTGTAGCAGGAGCTGTTTCGGAGAGACCCGGAAACAAAATGTTCGTGTGTACATACGGGAGTTGATAATATGCATCTTGCATGCGTGTGCTATTTGGTGATAACAAATCTGAGAATGGCATGCAAAGATGAGTAGGAAGAATGCAAACACGTCTTCACTGTGGTTTAGCACATGGCAAATTCCAGTGACTAGTGTTTTGGGGCATTCCCTACTAAACAAACCTTTGCAATGTGCTTTTGTTTGCTCTCCGTTCCCAGAAACTAACGATGCTGCTGACACTGCAGAAGTTACAGTTATGTTTCTTGCCACACGATGCACATATGTTATTGTAAATGTACGTTTATGAATGAGTTACTGAAGTAGCAGGGAACGTGAATGGTGCACCTGCCTCCAGCAAACTCTCTCTGTCTGGGTTTATTCAGTTGCTGTAGGATCAGTAAAAACATTTATAAAAGAAAAATGATCCATTCAAGGAGCTCTAGCAAGAGGTCAGCTCCGTTCAGGCCCACTCCAGCAGCGGGAGGGGAATGTCTGGCCAGAGGAAAGCCAGCGGCGTTACCCGCTCACAGCCCCTGCTCCAGCCCTTCTCGCCAGGCAGGTGTTGACACCTTTACATGTGTTTTTTAAAGATTGTTTCTATATGCCGGGGGGTTCAGCATGTTGAGTACCGCACTGGAGGGACTCCAGGTAATGTGAGGAGAGCACGTGAGGTTTGGGAACTTGGTGGGGCTCGTCTAAATTGTCAGACAATGCTCTCATTTCAGGTAAGGGCACTGCAACTCCAAGTTTGGGGCTGTCTGGAGAGACCGAGGAAGTATGATGGGAAAGAGGAGCGCCGCAGGCATCCCGGGGTTTGCCTTAGAAGAGAGGACAGCGTAACCTTTAATGTTTGCTTTCTTTCCCGGTTTGCAGGTCAGCTTTAGCAGGCCTGCACGCACTTGAAAAAAATGACAAGCTGCGTCCAGTCCCGTGGGTCTTACTCATGGGAATAGTCCTTACTCATCGGATCGGCCCCCGCAAGGCCGATGAGACTGCTGGTATGATTGAGCATTTGGCAGAAAGACCTGTTCATTCAGATGGGGATCTGTTTGTTTTGCACACTGTAAGTACGCAACCGTCGCTGGAAGGCAGCAGGACTTGTACGAGCTCGAGTGCGCAAAGGGTCACAAGCCCACCTGGGACAGTCCGGGAGCCCAGGACAGTCAGGGCATCCCAGCAGCAGTCTTCAAGAAGCCACCACAAACGTGTACCCAGGCACAGGACTTTTTTTCTGTTTCCGCATCTTGTCCTGGAGTCCCCAGAGCTTCCCTGTTCCCAGTGCTGTGGCAGCAGAGAGGGCCCTCGTGTCTTTTCAGTTGCTGTAGGATTTATGTTGTTTAAGTCAACTGAGGAAGGTGGGAATGGAAGCACAGTGTTCCCATTCATGTGATGTGTTGCAAAGGACATTCCTCTGTGTCCCTGTTTTTCCCCACACAAGCAAAAATCTTGCTGCACTCAACTCCAGAGCCATGAGCCAGGAAAGGGGGCGAGCTCTGACCTGGGCAGCTGAAGACTGTAAAACTCCGCGTTGGATTTGGTCCAGGCGCAGAGACCCCCCCCAGCCCAGGGCGGGTCACAAACATCCCGGACATCCGTTTGAACGTGGCACCTTCATCAGCAGTGTCCTTGGCTGTGGCTGCTGACACTGGCTGTGTTTTCGCTGCAGAGATGGGTGCATGGGGATCACCCGGCTCAGGACAACAATGGGGCTTCCTGCCCTGCAGGGAGGCAGCGCTGGGGCACGGCAGCCCTGCAAACCTCTTTTTATCTCGGCTTCCTCTCAAAGCTGAGCGTCTGGAAGGAAGGATGGCCTTACAGTCGGGACACTGGGCTGCTAGGACTGAACTGCGGTTCCAGTTTCTACTTGCGCTTTCCCGTGTGGTTTTGGGAAAGTCACTTAAACTCTGCTTCCTTTTGTTGCATTTTAGGAATAGGAGCAATTCCCTGTTTTAGAGGAGCAGAAGTCGTGAAAGTTTGTGGCCGAACTGGAGAACATGTCCATGAGAGCCTAACAAGTAACAAGTGTGAGGGAGGAGAAAAACTGGTAGGCTGAAGCACTTGGGGATCCTGTTTGATGGTGATGGTGATAAAGGTATCACAGGCAGGAGTCCTCCAAATTTGGTTTCTTGTTTTTCCTGAGGTGTCTGCTACAGACACCTCAAGTTCAACTTTCTGTAGTTAGGGAGATCTTTGGAGCGTGCAGCCTCATACTGAGGAGAGACTTTACCCTGCTGTAGAACTCTCAAGTGTCTGTGTGGAGGCAAATTTGCCCATGAAGAAAAGGTTAGCAGGAGGCTGCCATGACAGTACGTTCCTGCAATGTCACCATCACCAACAGACGGGCCCAGCACTTGCTAATCTGTTTAAAAACACCTATTTTGGGTGAAACCGCTCTCAGGAGCTGGCCATCAGCACTGCAATGTGATCAGGATGGAGACTGATTAGCTGCCCTCACTCCACGGCTGAGGACGTGGTGAGGAGATAAGGACGCACCTTGGTGAATTGCCTGGCAGCCTTGAATGGCGTTTGAATTTCACGGTTAGTGCTTTTGCTTGGGCTCTTCTCATCCATGTTTTTCGCTCATTGAAAAGTGCAGGGACCTCTGTCCCATTCAGTAAAACGGTGCTGACCAAATCTGGATGGGGCTGGAGCCTAGAACGAGGAGCCAGAAGGGAAGGTGCATAAGCAGCTTTGGCTGGGGGACCACAAGACCCTTGGGACCAGCCGTGGGCTGCTACAAGGCCATACTCTCAGCCACTTGAAGTTGTTGGTACTCTTTTCAAGTCATCCCTCCTGCAGACTGCGAGTGTCTCTCTTCAAGGAGAGGGAGCCAGCAGCTTAAAAACTTGATTTTCTTCTGAAGCTTGCTAGGGATTCATGGTAAAATAAGCTAAATTCTCTTTTTCTTTCTTTAGAGGGGTCACCTTAAGTATAAGCAATAAGGTCAAAAGAAGTTAGACTTGAGGATGGTTTGGTGTGATTTGTGAAGGTGGTCCTCTCGTTTGAATGAGCTGGTGGCTTTATTCCGATGAATCTTGACTGAGCAATTCAAGGTGCTTTTGCTCCCCAAGCGTCAGCCCCATCCAGCATTACAGGTTACACCCCTTAGCTGCTCCAGCGGGCAGTTTGATGTCCCCCTGCAAGCAGACCAAGCTGCAGCAGCCTCCTCTGTGCTTGGAGGGACACGAATGTAATGAATTTGCCAACGCGGTTACTGCCGGAGCAGGAACCTGCCCCAGTGACAAGGGGCAGCCACGTCTGAAACTGCTCCTCCTGTTTCCAAAGGGAACACATGTTTTGGCAGTTAGTAGTTAAAATTAGGTAGCTGCTCTATTTTAGCAGTTGACAGTTCTGCTTTGGCATTGCTTAAACCTGTGTTTGCAAAGGGCTCTGCTGCATGTACAAATGGCAACAGCCTGCTGATAAACCAGGGAATTTTTTTGTAGAAGCTTTAAAGCATCTTCCACATGCGGTTTAAAACTGATTTAACTACAGTTTAAAGCCTGGTGATTAATATTGTCAGTTGGTCAGGTTGCTGAAATCAGTTGGAACATGGTTTTGCTTAAGCCATTTTCTAAACTGGTCTTTAAAGCACATCACTGCATTGGTGCAGAAACCTGAGAAGTGGTAGTTCAAATCAGAATACAAAATACTCCTTTGATACTTTGAAAATGAATTTGGTAAACTCTCAGATCTTGTCCTTTCTATTTAAGAATATGCCAAATAAAAATGGGGAAGATGAGCTTTGAAAAAGGCAGGAAGTAAAACCAAAGAATATTCACCTTTCTTCATATGCTATAAAGCAGCAGCAAGACCTCGTGAATTAAAAATACTTTCACCACACCATTAAATCCATTTATCTTTTCAAGGTCCAATGTTTCCTTTTTGTCAGCGCACTTTGGTAATGCTCCTTTATGATCTTTTCCACTTCCAGGCCACAAGGCTAAACATGCTTTATTTTTTCATGGTACATTTCCCCCTTCCTGTCCTTGACTCCTCACGCTCACTCCCGGAGATCTGGGGTGGTCGGAAGACCAAACAGAGCTCCTGCTGTCTCTGAAGATAGCTTCTGGGCTGGATGGGTAGTGTGATATGGAGCCTTTCACTGTCTGGGTTGCTAATATGGCTGTGAATCAGCTCAGTCACAACTGAAGCAGCCTGGTCTTCAGTAGCTTTCTAGTGGTCTGTTTGATATTATTTATTCATGGTCATGTCAATCCAATTCCATTTGTCACAGATCACCACCACGACTGAGCTTAATCTGCTCTCCCCCAAGATGCCGTGAGCCTTTGCACGCATCTGTCCCGTCTGGATTTTCTGCTTACGGTGTTGTTGCCCATGTTGTAGCTGCAACAGTTCTTGTTACAGGAAAACTGACCTGGTGCTTTTCATCAACTGGAAAAGATAAGTCAGTGCAGTAAGGGCACAAGCAAACCTTCCCTTTGCTGTCAGCTATGCCATTTGAAGATGTGATTGCCTCCTCGGGTGCAGGTGACTGTTCCTTTGCTGGACGTGACCGTTTCCAAAGCTCTGACGCTGGACAAGACCATACAAAAAACCTCTGATCAGCTTCAGTCAGCCATATGGGTTTGAACAGTCAGCACTGGTACCTTAAAATCATCTGGCAGACTGGGGAGTCGTGCTGTAGAGGGTCCCTTCTCCTGGTAGATCATAGGCATGGATGCTGTGAGTGAGAAGGTGCTATTGTGCCCCTGGCAATGAAAATGACTTTTTCTGGTGAAGATAACCCTAGAAGTCTGTTCATAGACTGTGTGTGCACTCAGAGCTGGACTGGGCACCCTCTCCAAAGACGGAGGAGGTTTGCTGCTGCAGCTTTCATGCCTCTCGTGCCTAGCATGGTTTGGACCTAAATCAGCTTGGAACTTCAGGCAACGTCCAGCCTATGGCTTGGGGATCAGCTTGAACCCAGTCTCACTCAGTGGTTTCGATGTGGTCACCCTGCTGCAGAAAGCTAAGCTGGACAGATGTGATCTGGTGGGCCACTGACCTCAGGATCAGAGAATGGGTCTGGGCCCATTTGGTTTTCTGGTATTACTGTCCCCTCTGTGCCTCACAGTGTCTGCACCTCAGTTTTTCTAAATCCTAAAGATGTCATTGCAATAAAAAGGCATGGCTTGAAATCAGAGTGGCCATTTAATACCCAGGGAGACATCTCTTGGGGTTTTCTGCAATCCAGAGGTCACCCTGTCGTTCCAGTGCTTTCAAGGGACACAAGAGATGGACTTGATTAGACAGGCAGGACCGGAGCGATGTGGTCTCTGGTCATATTTACAAGTAGCTTCACTGAAGTCCCTGCTCTCAATACACCAAGAGGTAACAAGAGCAAAGGAGCTGAAACATGAACAGGAGCTGAAAGTTTGGAGCTCTTTTCTGGCGTGGCAGATTTGCTGTGTGGCTTTCGCCAAATTTCTCTAAGCTTCAGTCTCTTGGCACTGAAAATGGAGAAAATACTTTGCTCCCATGGTGGCTGCAAAACTCATTGAGGAGCCATCAGCAGAGTTTTTAGATCAGCAGATGGGAGGATTTGGGTGGTATTTGTTATTTGCATCACAGACCTCCCTTTTTGTCCAAGCAAGAGGTTTATTCCCTGGGTGTCTTGATGGAACTGCCACCGGCATCCTAGTTCTGGGCATGCACTGCACATTTTACCTGCTTTCTGAACATTGATCAAAGCTTCTGGGAGGAGAAGCCAGCAACATACTAAATACATGTCAGTTCAGTTGTTTTCACATGCAGAGCTTTGCTTAGCCTGCTAAAGCTCATTGTCTCCAAGCCAAGTAATTGAAGGAGCCGAGGCCCTGTTTAACCTTTCGGGAAGAGCTGATGCTTTGACATCCACAAAGAACTTCTTTGTTTGAGGAGCCAAAGGATCTTTGCAAGGTGAAGCTCAGCTATTACAGCCCAGCACATGGTCTCTAGCTGTAATGAGTGAGGGAGGTGGCTGGGGCTGTAGGAGACCTAGGGTTTGGCTAGTTCCTCTGCCTGAGGGAATCTGAAACTGCACCTCCGAGCGTGAGGACATTGCCCTGACCACCAGCTGTGACGTGGCATGCTCTTGAGGGACAGGAGAAAGATATCACCAGCTCTCTCAGTCCCTCATGTTGGATCTTCTGCGTTCTGTAAGGTGACTTAAATAATGATTAATCTGCAGGAGAAAAAACAATCTTCTAGCCCTTGAACAACTAGTTTCAGGCACTGATTCCTGCTTCTATGAACAGGAGGGACCTTGGGTCACCCACAGCAGGGCACCTTAGCGTTTGTTTTGTGATGGCAGACACTCAGTTTGAAGCCTTCTGCTGAATGAGACAAAGAGTGGGTTTGAACCAGGAATGCCCTAAACCCTGGGTTAATGAAAGAACAGCTGTCTTCCTCAGTTTTTGAACCTGGGCTGTCTGTTGAATGTGGTGAAAACTTCAGGGTAGAGCAAAGCAGCTTTTCCCAGGAAATATTCTGCCTGAGGTCCCAGTCGCCACCCGGCAGGCAGTCTGCGGGAGTTAGGTGGGCTCCTTCGCAGGAGTCAAGACAATGTGAATTTTACCCCACCACTGTCCAGCATTCAGTACAGCTGTTGGTTTATAAATTGTGTTGCATCCTGCTATGAAAATGCCTATAATGAATAAATCTGTAATGCCTTTTATCCTTATTCAGACTATATTCATACTGTAGTCATTTTATCTCATTTTTTTTCTCACGGTTGTCACTGGTGCTATTTTGTGTGCTTCTGCCTGTGTTGGAAGTGAATTTGGACCAACACACTAAAGAACTGTTGTTCCTTATCTAGTAGCAATCATATTCAGCAGCTCTGTGTTCAAAGTGATATAGTTAATGGGAGGAAAAATGAATTGCACCATCTTTATTTAATTTTCTTTGTTTCCTTTGTCCTCTTTGGGATTGGTACCTTGGCACGTGCAGTTGCAGACTTGCCCTCTCTTAACTGAAGTCACCCTCTAATTGATCACCATCATTCTGCAGCCTGGAAAACCATGGGTCTGCCTAGCTGCAAGCTGAAACAGGCACCACGTGAGGCATTTCTCCAGTGTCATGCCTGGTATTAGCAAGATACTCTGCAAGCTACTTTGACATCTTCATCCGTATAAATCTGTCCAGTATAATGAGGCTCATGGGTGATTTAAGGTGGAGGGCTGTCAGCTAGAGTGCTAAAGACCTGTCTTTCATTCACATCCTCGTGTAAGCAATTCCACATGTTTGCTGTCCATATGGACACTGCAAGAACAGAGGAGCCTTGCAAGAGCACTTAATTACCTTACATTACCTCAGAAACCCATTTGACTTGCTCATTTCTGCAATAATCATGTTTGGTAGTTGATTTAAAATAAACAGCAGCATCATCCAGGTCCCACATAGTATAATGAATACATTGATTGTAGTTAATTAATAGCATACTTCTTTTTATTCCAGATCATGGCCAGAAAGCCAAGTATATCATTAGCATAATGAGAGCATAATGATTAATTGGGTTTGCTATTTATGTCCACAAGAAAGCCAATAACTGTTTGGCATATCTGAGCTGTGGAGAGGCAATAATATATATCCTCACGCTCTTACAGCTTGTTTTATGTTGCACACAGAGGGGTGATTCTTGCTGTCCAAGCCCTGGCATAAGCCATACAAAGCTACAAACAGCTGGGCCAGTGCTTTTCAATTATGCTTAACTCATCCCCTGTTGATGCCTTGGCAATGAGCCTAGTGTAGCGTGAGGCACTGCCTCGTGACACGGAACCCATAGACTAAGAATACTTAAAAGACTCAGGTTCACAACTTTAGAAATGTTTTTCAAGAACAAGCTTCCTTAAATATGGATTGCTAGAAGTGAAAGGATTCAAAGAGCTGCCATGACTGCAGGAGGGATGCTGCTGCATGGCTGTGTTTCTCCAGGCAGCTCCCTGCTCCCCTCTGCCTCCTGCTCTGCCCATGGCTGGTGCAATGCTCCCAGCACGCCGGCAGCTCTGGACACACCGCGATGGGTGAACCAGGCAGTCACCTCCGCCTGGCTCACCTGTTTTTCAGCAGGTTCTTAAAGCAGTTTACGATTCATTTTGGTGGCCCTGAGTCTGCTTCTGGTCTGGCTCTTTGTTGGAAGGTCTTATGTGCTCAGGCTAGCACACAGGCAAGCTAAAAAAACGCAGATGCCTCTGCCTAGTGAGTGGTACACACCCATCGTGTGCCTGAAATATACTTATGCACTGAGACACAGGACAGAGGTTACAATGTCCTGTCCTGGGAGCGGGCACAAAAACACTGCTTCTTGGGGAACACCTGTATTTTAGCCACATGGTGGATGTGCATCCAACTGTGTGAAGAAGATGGAACTAGACAACTGTCTTTTTTTGTTTCTGTAAACCATTACAGAAACCATCTTAAAAAAAATTTTTGAGTCAATGAGAAAACCAAAAAAAACCCCATTCTCCTACATCCTCTAGAAAGGTACTGGAAAGTGAGGCAAAAGCATACTTTTGCCTTTCAGGTACTAAGCAGGGCTTTGTGGCTGACTGTTGCCAACTACTGGTGCACAAAGCCAGGGGCTCTTGAGGCTGGAGAGCAGTGTGGTGCTGGGAAATCTCTGCCCCACCAACCACCTACTGTTTGGCCTTGGGATAGTCATGTCATCTCTTTCTGCATCTCTGCTTCCTGCTCAGAATATGCCTTGTCTATGTACACTGGGTTTTCTGCGGTAAGGACCAGCCCATGACATTTATTAATATAGTGCTTGGCATGGTGGAGCATGACTCTGCTGAGGTCTCCCGTTGGTACTTCAGTGCAAAATAATTAAAAGAGTATGTTAAGGCTTCTTTTATGCAATGCTGTAACCCAGACAGTTGATGCTTGTTAGCTTCTAGGTAGAGTTTGACTTGGACATCAAAATTGTTTGTCTTACTTATAAGATTATTTGCTTGCAGTAGGCTATGCTGTCGGGGTTACAACCACTGGAGAACCCCTTTGTATGTGGAAGAGTAGCTGAGCATTTTTCCTGCAGAGGCCTTGGGCTGGATCTTGTCCCTGCTTGTCCCAGAAGAGCACTCAGTGGAAGATACCTTCATAAGCATTTTAGAAAGTGGTCTCTGATTTTGTGGACCCACAAAGAGACAACTTAGTCTGCCTCAGACATCAGAACAGCCTCAAACCGAAGTGCTTGGCGCATCAGAAAACCCTCTACTAGGCACAGAAGCCTGGCTTTCTGAGGATCTGAGTCTGAGAGAATTTTGGTCTTTTGCAGATTGACAGGACATGGAGAAGCTCTCCTGCCACCAGCCAAGCCAAGTCCTGACTAGAAGTCAAGCCACAGTTACAGTGGACTTGAGCTTTCTGCAGCTGTGTAGCCCTGGCTTCACCTAGTTTGCTTTGGCCCCGCTCAGAGCAGGAACAGAAGTCACTCCTGTCTGGTGTGAAAGGCTGAATGAAAATACCCAACACGTGGTCTGATGTAAAACAGAGTCAGCAGCACCGATAACAGGAGAGCCCAGAAATACATTTTCTTCCTGAAAGGGCCAGATGAAATAACCTTTGAAGAATGCGAGCGCTCCCTTTGAGGCTGTTGGACAAACTATTGTCGAGTGCTGGGACACGAGCTAAGAGCAAGCTTTCAGCTCTCGTGCCACGTTATTTCTGGACCTTTTACCCTTCTTAGCAAGTTGCAGTCTTTACATGGTGCCATTTGGCTATGGATTCCCCTGGTGCGGCCCAGAAGAGGGGATGCGGGACAGTTGTGGCCCCGGACGGCATTAAACTCACAAACTAACAGTAAGCTCAGCTTGAACTTCCACGTTCACTACGCCTGGCAGCTTACCTCTTTGGTGCAGATGATGTAGCCCTGAAAAACACGCTCTGCCACATCACACAGGCAAGCAGTGCAAACTGTGGCCATGAGATGATAATCCCCTATGAAGGAGCACAAATTAGAGAGGAAATACTCATTTTCAGTAAATGACTTTCAATAAAACAACCCTGACAGGACAGCTTAAAAAGCCTTTTGATTAGTCAGTTTTCCTTTGCTGCTTAGTGCCTTATGACTGCTAAGCTTTTATTGCTTTACACTTCTGTGCCAGCTTGCATGGTAACCCAGTAGCCCACATCAGGCTCTAGCAGCAGCAAAATCTGCTGTACCAAAAGCAGCTGACAGCTTCTTGAAAGTCACCTTAGGTTTTATGAAACAAAAGTGCAGTAACTTCTGACAAAGGGATGGTCAGGTACAATGTCAGTTCTTTTCCTGTACTTCACTTTTACCCGACATAGCAAGAGGTAGGCTTCATTTGAAGGAGACAGCACTGGAGGAGTGCTTGTACTAAAGCCCAGTCCTACACAACTGCCGGTATTGCCACATTTCAGAAATGCAACGAATTAGGAAGATTTATGCCTTAGGTTTGGGTGGTGTTAAGACAACAGGCAAGCAAGTGGCTTGAGGGTGGGATGCAGTGCCCTGGAGATCACATATCCACCTGGAAACAACAGAGTTCCCTGAGACCAGGTAAAACAATGAAGAAAGGGTGGATGGTAACTTGCCTGACAAATGACTCCACTGAGCTGATCCTGTGTTGCTAGTGGGAACGACCTTGTTTTGTTCTGTGCTGTGCAAGTTAAGGAGAGATCACTTCCCTTGCCAGGTCTGTGCTGTGCTTTATGGCTCCCAGGGCTGGTGTGCGGAGACCAATGCTGCCATGGCCGAGAGCCTGCCTTGGCTCTGCGCATTCCCCCGAGGTGCAGTAGGCTGCTGGCAGCCTACTCCCGCTGAGCATTTTTTGGTTGGATTATTTCCTCCTGGCAACAGAAGACTGGAGCAAATCCAAAAGAGGGGTGGGATGGATCGGGCAGGTACCCGGCTCTTGTCCCTCTTCTGCCAGGGACTTGCCAAGGCAGCCTGGTGCGGACACCCAGGCCCGTACACGGTTCATAGCCAGGGGTCAGTACTGCTGGGCAGAGATGCAGAAAGCCACTGGCCTGTGCTGGAGGCTGTCCAGAGCCAGCCAAAATGAAATGCTGGGCATAGGGCCATCTGAGCTACCGCCTCCCTCCTGAAGATGGGCACCTACCACAGGTTCCCCTGGCTGGGACTGGGTGCCAGCACTTCATCTCCCCGTGTTGTTGGAATACGGGCCTGGAAGAGCTCTTTTGGGCAGATAGGTGTTGGACCCTTGAGTTTGGATTTGCTGTGCTGGACCTTTCTTCTCTGCCATTTCCCATGTTCTGAGGAGGCTGTAAGAAAATCTTTTTCTTTACCCACTTTAACACTGGAACTAAACACTGGATTTCCTATTCACTACAACCCTCTAGAAAAGGGCCCAGTTGCCTCAGGCTTATAAGAACCCCATTCCTGGGTTTGGATTTCACATGTTTAGGGACATGTGAAAGAGCTGTAACAACCATTGTAAAGACTGTAGGCAGACAATCAGGGCTTACTGAGCTACCATGCAAAATGGCATGGTTAGACAGAACATGTGTGTATGGGGGTGTGTATATCTACGTCCATGTGTAGTTCCATGTTCAGTTTCCCCTTGGGTATTCACTGAGATAAGGGCAGTGTCCCCTCACTCCAGAAATCTTTCTTCTGGGAGAGACTGCAGTGACATGGCTGGTCCTCAGCTGCAATACTGTGCCTTTCCCCAGATGGGACTTGGGGCTCCTTCTGAGGTCCCCTAGAGCTGCTTGAGAACTACAGTTTTCAAGAAGCAGAACTAATCCTGTTGCTTTGTTCTTCTGTGTTGGAATTGCTTACCAGCCCTGATTCTTCTGTAGCAACACCAGGACAATAAAACATTTGATCTACCATGTACGTATGTTTCAGTCCAAAGTGAAGGGAGGGGCAGGCTTTAATTTTTAAAGATCGTCTTTGCTTTAGGAGACAAGAGTGACACAGCCTTGGCAGTGCCACGGGTGCAAAGGCACTGTGATTTGGTGTGGTCAGCCTGAGTTCATGAGCTGTGCATGAAGAGATCCCCTGGGTAACTGCAAGGAGTCCATCAGATCACAGCTGACAATGTTGGACCCGTTTATAGGTACCACTCTCAGACATACGCATGCTGCTGTTTTGTCCAGAGCCTGTTTTCAGTTCAGTGGCCTCTCATAAAAATGGTACAGCAGACAGAATATTCTGGACAGAAATCTGCTGAGCCGGTGAAAACTTTATTTGGAAAGTACCCTTTCTGCAATCTCACCCAACCCAAAACACTGGCTTACAAGTTTGAAATTGTATCACTTTTTAATTAAGTGCAGACTGATGTTACCTTTAGAATCACGGGCTGCAGACACAGGACGATAATGATTAAACATCTTGATCCCTATCCCGTAATCCTAATGTTCTGCCAGTTGGCTATCAAAGTGTGTCCAGAGCAGAGCAAGCATTTGGCAACTTCACCACCTTCAGTGATTTAAGAAAAACCCCAAATGACTCTTCAATTTATGCTCCTGTTTTAATAGATTAAAAGTATCTACACAGCTGCTGAAGAAAGGCTGCTCAGCATTTCCTGGGTTTCACCAACTTTGAGGAACAGTCGTGATGAACTCTTTTTCCCAACTACAAACTGCTTGGTAGTTTAACAACAGGCTTTGGACGGGAGGATCAAATGCTTATCCAGGGAGTGACAGCAGGATTCAGTGCAATAAAAAGGCCTCAGTCACGGTCATGGCTGCACGGCTGCAAAGGCACCCTCACAACAGCATTGCTTTTGAGGGAGTTTGTGCGGTGGACACAACTGCAAAATCCGTTGCCGTGGTCCATCTCCTTCAATGACAGATTGGTTATGATTTTGTCCCGAAATGTGTCCTGTAGTTCCTTGAGCTTGTTTTCTTGTGTGGTATTTGAAGCCGTTCAGGAGTCTACAGAGTATTTGGATTAAAAAACTGAGCTGTGTTTCTCAAAGACACTTACCTGGTAGTGCCCCAGTGCCAAATCTGGCCAGAAGGCAGTCAAGCAGCCAGCGAAAGACCTAAAGACAGTCCCTGCTCTGACAGACAGGTTTAATGGTGTCACATTCAGCAAAACAAAACCAGGCAGGGGCAGGCAGTCCTCCCTTGCAGGAGCTCACCCACGGCGGCCACACGTGCTGGGAGCTGGGGCAAACTGGAGATGGGAATCTGCCTGCAAGGGTGCGTTCAGCTTTTGTGTTGAACCCTTCTTTTGTAGCTCACCCAGAGATGCATAGCCCATCCATTTGCTCCAGTGGCTGCGGTTCCTACCCCCTTCTTCCCTTTGGTTTGGTTTAAGGAGGCTTCAAACCTGTGATGCGGCTATTCTCATTATTTGTTTTTGGTTCCATCATAGATTACCTACTCTACGCGTTGCTCTTGCCAGCTACAGACCACTTGACATGAAAGTCTGTTTTCCTGAATACCCCACAAAGGGACGGCCGAAGCTTCCAAAAAGGATTCATTCATTGCCCGGATTTAGCTCACTTTTCCAGCACATGGGAATCCAGGTCTTTCTGAAAAGGGAGCCTCTTTGAAATGCCATGAGCAGAGTACAGGATACAGAGGCTGCTCCAACAGCTGGTCTCTGTTGGTGGGCTTGCCCTAATCCCTTGTCACAGGTATGCTGTGCTGCGTGTTTACTCATTCACTCCTACCTGCTTCATGCATTTCCCTGGTACTGTTTACTCCTGAAGATTTCTAAGCTGAGGGCAAAGTCAAAGTGGGAGATATCTCTCCCATGGCAGCTTCCATTTGGTGGCTAAAGGGACTCTCCTGCAGCGATGCCACATCCTCTCCTTCTCTTCCTTGGTCTGGTTTTCAGGGCCTTTTGGGGTCTGCTTGCATCTCTTGGAAGGGTGGGGAAAGTTAAATAACACCTAGGAGTGCAACTCAGTGTTTTTCACCATGCTGAAAATTGAAAATTGTTTCATGCTGAAAACTGTGTGAAAAAAAGTTTTTCGCACAATTTCATTTCACTCGTTTTCCAAAAAATAAAAAACAGTGAGAAAGTATCCTTTTCACCTTGGAGCTCCATGTGTCTTACTGCTGTCAGCACACTCAGGCTGGCACTGGGAATCACACCCCAGCTGTTAATGAGGTATTTAAGGGTACTTAACATGCATTTCATTACTGAACCAACATTTCTGCTGTTGCTGCTCTGGCATTTCCCAGGCACCATTATCTGATCTTCTAATTATCACAACTTTATTCTTGTGTGGGTAATTAATGGGATGTAGCGGGGTTCTCTGTGTGAAGTGCTGTGTCCAGTTTTTAACTTCAGAGTTTATTTAAGACTGCTTCAACAAGGTCCTGAAGCAAGTGCCCAGTTTTGGTGGCGGCTGAGGTAGTAAAGAGTATGACCCGTGGGGTACTTTGAGAGGCTACGGCCCACAGTTGGCCATCAGCCAGAGGTCACCATCCTGAGCCATTTTTTCTGAAACAGGGATTGATGCAAGTTTAAATTTAAGGTACCTTGCTGCAGACTCCGCCAGCCGAACAATACTTGTGCTTTGGCTAGAGTGGGAAGGGGCAGCAACATGTGCTAGAAAATAGTAAATGGCAGAAATTTCTTATATCAGCCCATCAAGAGTTTGTCTACAGGAGTACCTGTCCTCATTTATTCCATGTTTTCTTTATCCCCAGCTCAGTGCCAGAATCCACTGAGCCAGAATTAACCTCCCTGAGAAGGGGTGACCTTCTCCATTTACCTCAAAGAGGGCAGCATGAGGCAAATTATGAGGACAGGCTGAGAGAGTTGGGACTGTTCAGCCTGGAGAAGAGAAGGCTCCAGGGTGACCTTATAGCAGCCTTCCAGTACCTGCAGGGGCCTACAGGAAGACTGGAGAGGGACTTTTTACAAGGATGTGTAGTGATAGGACAAGGGGGCACAGCTCTAAACTAAAAGAGGGCAGATTTAGATTAGATATTAGGAAGAAATTCTTCACCATGAGGGTGCTGAAACACTGGCACAGGTTGCCCAGAGAAGTTGTGGATACCCCTCTCCCTGTTGTTGTTCAAGGCCAGGTTGGATGGAGCTCTGAGCAACCTGGTCTAGTGGGAGATGTCCCTGCTCATGGTAGGGGGGTTGGAACCAGATGATCTTTAAGGTTCCTTCCAACCCTTACCATTCTATGATTCTGTGATTTTATGATTCTAAACGAGGTATGCACACACACCCCCAGGCAGAGGGGAGGGAGGACAGCTGGAACAGCAGTTTTGGATTTCTCTCGAATTCAGCAGCCATTTTGGCTCGGATTTTAGAACCAGCCCTTCAGGAGGTGTAAATTTGCCACATCACTACACAGCTTTGCACTGGGAGAGGACATGACTCTGCAGAAGCAGAAAATTCAGCAGAAATGTAACATCAGGGAAGGAAGCATACATCCAAAGTGCAGCAAAATGCTTTGATAGCGTCATGCCAAACTTCGGCGAGTGCAGGAGGCACCAAATGAGATCATACAAATGAAGAAAGTTATAAACCAAAGCAAAAAGACCAAGTCCTTGTGCAGCCGGTGCTCTGCCCCGTGTGCCATACGGGCTTGAACTGCAGTGCTGGGTACAGAGCATCCCTTGTACAGCAATTGCAGGTAATATCGAGAGGGAGGATCTTTGCTCTTCGTCACTGTCCTGTGAGGGCACTGGGTTTTTCCTGCCCTCCTTCATTCGCTCGTTGTCCCCTCAAAGGAGTCTCCAGTGCAGGATGATGCTTCCAGCAGTGCTTTCCGTGCTCCCTGGAAAACAGCTATGAGGGCTTAGGGAAATCTGGTTCTCTGTGTGGAAATCAGGGCCGTTCCAGAGGGGAAGGCAGGCTGGGCAACACAGCAACGTCCTACTGCCTGGCCCTTCTCTGCGTGCAGTTTTGGAGTCTCATCACCAATCATTTAACACCCTGCTCTGCTATTCTTCATCACTGATTTGTCCCTTGCCCCCGACTGGCTTGACTGAGATTTATTGACCTGACGAAGATGATGACAAGGGTGCAAAATTAATTGTTCAGAAGAGGTAGGAGGAAATCTCCTGCAGAAAGGTGCACTCTGAGCTGTCAGCCTCATGGGAAAAGCAGGGGAGACCTTCCCATTCCCAAAAATCAGCCTGTGAAAAGCCTTCACTCAATGGTCCTGTCCCCCCATCTCCATCCTCCACACCATAGATACTCTCCCCGTGCACCTTTTGTAAGTCCCCTCATGCATTCATTTCTCCCTCAGTTGGGTGAATTCCTTTGGGAAACGCTACATCCCTGTCTATTGAGTCGCTAGCCATCACGTTTTCCAGCACCTTCAGTGGCGAGCAGGTCATGACACTTATTTTTCCCCTCCATGCTGTTGACATGTTCTCCCCCTTTTGCATTTGCAAGCCCTGGCTTTGTTGTTGCTGGTCCCAGAGATGCTGCTGCCCAAATTCTCTCCCTCCAGTCCCCATACGGCTCCTCTCCTGCGCTTTGTCCTTGTGCCTTGCATTTCCCCCAACAGGGAGGTGCGAAGCCTTTTCCGAACACGGAGCTGGGCCACAGCAATGCCTTGTGAGCAGGAGAAAAATACCAAATGTGCCTACTCACTCATCAGAGATCTTCCAGAGGAGTTTTCCAAGCCTAATTCTGCAACTGCATGGGATGGAAAGTCAGATAAGAAGGGGAGAGCTTGCCTGCCTGGCTCGCTCAGCATGAACTCAACATGGAGCTGTGGTCCATCCAGCCTGTGTCAGGCTGCATCACTCCTCCGCTGAATGCCTTCCCGTGTGGGCAGTGGCCGACGGTGACACTGGAAAGCAGATGTTTCTCTCCTGAAAAAAGCTGTAGCTGAATCCTGGATTGTGTTTACGTTCCCAGCAGATACGCAATGTGGAAATGTCTTGAAATAGGAAATAGTGTCCTGGCTGAATGAGTAAAAGGCATGAGATTAAAAAAAAAACACCACTATCATCATTTCCGAGAGACCTGCCAAATTCCTCGTTTCTGCGCTGATTTGCACATCCTGCAGATGTGTCTGCTCAAATTTCCCTTCTTGTGTTTTCCTCTTACACGATATGTCAGGCACAGATGCACATTCACCTGAATGAAGAGCTAGTTCAGTTAAAGTGAAATACCTGCTGTCAGTGAGAGAGTGTGAGGAAGGGGATGTGACCAGGTGCGCTCACACACGTGCCCGCAGATGGCACGGCAGCCGAGAAGCACGCCGTGTGCTGCACTCACCTTTCCAGGCAACAGCACATGGTTCACTGCTGGGGACAGCAGAGGTTTGGCAAGGGAGAAGCAGCACAGGCACAGTCCTGAGTGCTGCTGCGTGTGCCCTGTGGGATGTTAAGAGCTGCCTCTGTTAACGTGGAGATGTACATTCGGTACAGGTTTATCCAGGTTATCTGGCTTATCCAGGTTGAGGTCAGAGCAGAGGAGAGCTAAGTGGTCACCTAGAGTGACACCTCTAACAGGACCCTGACCTTGTTTTGATACAGAGTCATCTGCTCAAGCAAAAGTGACCAGTCAACAAGCTTGGGAGCATAGGACCTTGAGCCAGGGTAACCAAATACCATCTTCTCCTTGCAGGAGTGATGTCCTCCATTCAGGAAGATGACACCAGAAGACTGGTGCTCCCAAAACACTGCTTCCAGACTCCTGGTTCCAGGGTCTGTTGTTTTCTCATTTCCCTGCACTGTGTTTTATTTGGAGGGGTGACAGTGCTGCAAGGAGCAGCAGATGTACCAGGTGAAGGCTGGGCTGGAGTGGAAGTTCCTTGGCTTGCAGGGAACAGCGAGGACCTGGCTGGAGTGAGCAGCTGAAGGGAAAAAGGGGAAACTAACACAGCCCGCTTGGCACATCACAATATCATGTGCCTAAGCGGTTGTGGTGGGATTACCATGAAGGACAAAGCTGCCCAGTGTGGCAGAACCAGGTGGGAGTCACGCAGATGACCTCGGCAGCGAGCAGGCAGTGCTGGGCAGGCGGTGCACCGTCAGTGACTCGGTAACAGACTTGGCGAGCGCGTGGGATTCCCCGCATTTCTTTAAAAACTGTGGTTGCAGGGCCTGTCAAAGGCAGGAGATGCAATCTGACAGACCGGCGGTGTGATGTGGTGTACCGAATCCCATCATGCCTGCTGCTGCTGGAGCAGGGGGATCTTTGTCAAAACCACCATGGTTATCACGACAGAGAAATCACCAAGAAGCACGAGGAAGATAGTATCAAGGGAAGGAGGTGAATTAAGGAGATGCATTTTGAATGTTAAATTTGAGTCTTATGGGCTGGAGAGGTTGAAAGTGATACTGCCTCAGGGAGATGGAGCGCAAGTCCAACGCCAGCCACAAGTGGAAATTAATTCGTGGGGTGGCTCTCTGCTCGTCCCGAGGAAGCCGTGCGCCTCACTGCAAGTAGTGCTCTGGGCTGCCGAGAGGCCTGGGCCAGGAGGAACAATAGCAAGAAGAGATTAAATGGAGAGATTAAGGTCTTGTCTATACAAGAAAAGTTGTATCGGTTTATCTGGGTGGATTTGGAGTGATGTAGTTAAACTGGAGAAAACCCCAAGCGTAGGGACGCTTAAGCTCCGGCTTAACTCGAGCTGCAGGGCGGCAGTGCCTTGGCACCTTTGAAGATCCGGGGCCAGATACCTATCGAGCCGTCGGAACGCTCCTGAGAACGCCTTACCCTCGGTGTAGTGAAATGGGGCAATACCCCGCAGAGGTGGGGCGAGGACAGACGCACCGGAGACTGCGAGCTGCCGAGGTGCCGCGGCGGGCAGGGCCCCGGGACGGGGCTGGGCAGTGGCATCCCTGCGTGCCGCGGGTGCCGGGGGCGAGGACCTGTGGGGTGCTCCGGGACATCTCCCTGTCCTCCCGCCCAGGCACGAGGGCTGCGGGGCAGGCAGTGGAGCGCGGCGCGGGCAGCTGTGCTGGTGCACGGGGAATTTCCGTGGGGAGTGCTTTCATGCCACCCGGCTCAGGTGCTAGAGAGGTTTGATTTTTTCCTCCGGTGTGCACAGAGGAAAATGCCGTCAGAGCAGCGGAGGATCAGGTCTTCCTTGGGATGCGGTCTGAGCTGACATTGCCCTGCTTACTGAAGCTGCCGCACACCCTTGTTTCTCGCCCTGTGTGGCTAATCCACTGAAGGTGATTAAGATTTTATTTTGCTTTTCAGGCTACCTAATTAACGAGTTATCCTCTCAGATTCTGCCAAAAAAGGCAGTAATTTTTCCCTTAGAACTCATGCGCCAGCCATTGATTTCCAGCAGCTGAGCCCTGACGCACCGTTAGAGCTACGTTATCTAAACGCAGTGTGAAATCCGCAGCAAACGGAAGGGGACAGCACAGGTGACCGAGGGCTCGCTGACAGCTCTGCATCGCTCTGAGAAAGCACATTGCTGTCTTTCTCAGCCTGTTGCAAAAACCAAAAAAAGGACTATTTGTGATAGGCTTGATCCTGTCATCTGCTGAACACACATCTGTGTGCGTGGTGCCGGGTGCCCGCACCTCTGCTGACCTTAGTATGAAACCAATATTGATGAGAACGTCGGTTTGTCGGTGAATCACTGAGCAGCACTGAGCTCTGGGCAGAGGCCAGCACCCTCTCCACTTGCAAGCACATACACAGCTTGCATAACTCCTTCCCAGTGGAAGCAAATGCTATTATTAGTTTATAAAGCATGTTCTGTTGAATTTGGCAGACAACGTGCATGTGTAAATTCCCCCAAATTAATTAAAACGTTTAGAGCGATGGTGGAGATAGCAGCACTGCTCATCTAATAGATAGTTTTAACAGGTTCACAAATGCTTTTATGTAATTAATTAATGCTTGGCTACCTCAGGTGAAATAATCCGGGCATGCATGTTTTCTTAAATCAGAGCAAAGGTAGAGGGGCAAATTCATTCTCTGTTTAAGCAGCTTCCATCAAAGTTGGTCTGAAGCCCATTGCGGGCTGTAATTTATCTCTGGAAGACAAAATGTGATCTGAACTGACTGTATCAGCAGAAGAAAGAAAATGCATGAAATGATAAATAAGGCCATTGTGCTTGCCAGCACTGAGTGCCAGAATTTTCTTCTTGCCCAGTTTAGCTCCTCTCTTTTTGTAGTTGCAGAGTGAAACCAGGCGCAGACCGGGCCCACGGTGATTCGTGCCGACCCTGTTGCTGGCGTGGCGGCATTGCGGTGATGCTCGGCAGCGCAGAGGAGGAGGAGGCACGGTGCGGCACGAGCTGCGTAGCGTTGGCCGCTTCCCACCAGCAAAGCATGGGATGCTTGGGTGCTTAAGCCACCGCAGTCAATTTGGTGAACGAGCCGCCTGAATTTAGTGGGATGTATCAAGACTTCTCCAGCCAGACAAGAACAGCTAATGACGTTAATGTGAATGCACTTGGGTACATCACAAAAAGAAGATGGCTGGCTATGCATGCCGTGGCTCAGAGGTAGCTCCTTTGCCTCCTACCAAAATTCTTGGTCTCGGGACTTTAGATTTGGACTCAGTCCTCTGCCTGCCTTGTACGTGGGGACACACGCACGTGCAAATCTTGAAACGCTGCAAGGAGGCATACAAAGACCTCTCAGAGAAGAAAATCCACAGCTTAATCTGAAGAGATTTTCTGGAATGACTGTGTAATTCTAGGGTGCCTGCAAACGCGGCTGAGGAAAATAACCTTTTTCTCCATCAGACCCCATAAACGATGAGGATGCTATCTGCTGATTGCTTTAGCATATAAATATACACTTATTCATTTCTTGTTAACTCTCACCATGGAGGATTGGCCCTGCTCTAATAGATAGAAAGCTGCATTTTAGTTCTTTACTGCATAATCAGAATAATTCTGTGATGAATTACTGTCTGTTTTCCCTGAGCAAAATCAGGCAGAATTAATGACCAGAGTGTAAAACAACCAACCTGGCTCATAGATGAGGGCGAGTGGAGAACCTCCCTCTCATTTTCCTCTGCAAGCAGGGCATATCTGATCTGAGTCACTGAGAAAGTCAACTCGGAGACCTACCATCCCCTTTGCACCTCCTTGCTTTTCAGAGCAGCATCACACTTTAAAAATCTTCCTTAAATAAAGCCCATCCGGCTACCCAAAATGCAAAGTTACGCTACTTCCAGACAAGAGGGAGGTATCCGGCTGACTCAGACTTACGTCTGTCCCACAAGCCTGTGTGGAGATGAGTTAGGCACAGCTCAGAAACAGTTCCAGCCTTCCATCAAATGAGTTTCCAAGTCAGTGTAATCGGTCTCTGGGTATAGACCAGTCTAGCTCAGCCCTCTGATGATGAGGCTGCTTCTCACTTGTTCATCTTCTAACCTTACGGACTTGCAGTACAGGCTACATGAGGCCCAGCTTTAACATATAAATAAATATATATACCTCCCTCTTTCCCTCTGAATGCCAGGGATATGGTATAGCCTGGTGGCCAGTACAGTCTCCTCCATGTGCAAGAAGAGAACTCCTGCACACGGAGGCTGGTCATACTGGAAGCCAGGTTTTACGCTCACTGGGGGTCTGCTCTAGCCACAGAGATATTACCCAGAAGTGGATAAAGCAGGTTAAGATGTGCCCTGGACTGATTTTGATGCTCTTGCTATGAGTAGGCTTCCCTTCAGCACACCTGCCGAATCAGACCCATTAAAAGTCTTAGGGGCTTCTAGTGCCTAAACCTGGCTCCATATCCAACATTTTCTGCATCTCTGTCCAGATCAGGACCTTTCTGAGCATCATCTTAGGAACTTCCAAGATATCAGTCAGGTACATTCCTAGTGAATTGTCTCCGAGGTTGAGTGCTGCTGCAGAGTAACTTTATGTGGTCTGCATTTTATCCTGAGTAGCTTGTCACAACAGCTGCAGGGAGCCTGACGGCACCTTCCCTGGATGGAAGTAGCTGGAATTCATCTCATTCTCATGCGAGCAGACACCTAGGGATGTGTCCCCCAATTAACTTCGGTATTGAATGAATGCTAGATGAGAAAGCCAGCATTGTTGCTCTCTGCATTGCGTTTAGTATTTTCTTTTCCATGACTGTGGTGCTTAACGGACCAGCTCCCACTCTGGAAAAAAAGCTTGTAAACTAGATATCCTGCACAGCTGTATGTGAGAGTATTTCCTATTTATTGTTTAAAGAAAATCTCTGGAGTAAATTGTGGAAGAAAAACACTGGAATAAACGTGGGTTAGGTTAGTCCCTTGCAAAAGATACAACACTTCAAAGAGTGTGAAGCAGAGTGCTCGCATTCGTCCTTTGTTTCTGCTTTGCTTCCTTCGACCAAATCCTTTTCTTGGATTACATATGTCCTTGTACATTGCACAGGAGATTTTATCTCAACTCACACAGGTACAATTCTGGAGTATCTCCACTGGCTCCAACAAAGTTGTTCCGGATCTAGGGCTCTGCAAAAGAGAGCAGTCAAGTATCTGTCCTCGGCAACCACGTTTGGGCACTGCTGTAACACTTTGCCGGTCTAAACCTGCACCAGGGCCCTGTGGTGTTGGACACCGCTCCCTGCTCTGGTGGAAGGAGTGTCCTGGCCACGCGGGATGTACCATCTAAGTCAGATGTACAACTTCAGTTACTCCATGGCTCTCTTGCCTATCTCTTTCTGTTCTTTGTTTTGCCTTTCTTGATTTCCCGGGTGTTATTTCCCGTCTTTTATTATCTCACTCTTGATTTGTACAGATAAGCTTATCTGTACATACATATGTATGAGCACACATGGAGGTACACTCTTTCTGGTCTCTCATGTCTTATGAATGAATCTCATTCTAGCCAAATATGTACGCATGTACTTGTGTGTATACTCATGTAAACATATAAAAAAATATTTTCGTGACACCATTCTTGCCATGGAAAACCTGGATATCAGAAATGTTCTGGTCTTGCTTGACTTGCAAGTCAAAACTTCAGTCAAGAAACAAGCAAACACCGTCTCATTGTGAATAAACTGAATCCAGCCTTATGTTTGTGTAAACGTGCTTATAAGGGTCCAGCTGTGCTCACTGCAGAGGGATGTTTGTCAACAGGCACAAGCTCTGCTGGTGGCCTTCTGTTCAGCGGGGTCCAGCACCCCATTCAGCGGGGTTCCATTTCCTTCCCAAGGAGAACGGATCTCCATTGCAGAGCTGGGAAGTTCAGTGTGATGCAGGAATTTGGAGGAATAAGAGTTACCAATTATAGGGTCATGGCCAGACCTGATATGTTTGACACTCAAAGCCCATGGGTTCGGCTACATGTGGAGAGATGCAGATTGCACCATCTTTTTATAGAGATGTTGGAATTAAGGAGAATTTTTACATGTATACTCCTTATCTGTCATTTTGATCTTAAAGACTGACATTGAAAAAGTCACTCCCAGAACAGCCTGTGCGTCCATAATGGGCCAAGAAGAGAGTCTGTGCTACTTTTGGATTCTCTTCTCTGTGGCAGCAATTGAATTTGGCCCGAAATTATGGTAGTCTGCAATTGGTGGAGGAAGCAGATCTTCAGGTTTCTTTTTCTTGGCTTTATAAGTGGGCCTGAACAGTGTCATTCAGATAGCAATACCATCCATGGGCAAAGTGGACTCTATACAAAAGCCTGTGTTTTAGCCTTATATGGAAAAACAAAGCAGCCCTGAACATGGAGAGGCAGCCATTCCACTCTCTTCACTGCAAGCCTTTCAGAAGAGAGACAAACTGTGGCCGTGTCCTGGAGGGAGACCTTACTTTTGTTCTTTCTTGTTGTGTTCTTTCGTATAAACATATCCAAGGCTGAAAGTATTTGGCTGTGCTTCCCGTCTGGAAACATAACAGGAGTCGTGATGATTAGGTAAGTTAGCTGTGGGGGTGATGCATCTCACTCCTTGTTAGCCACCTGGCAGTTAGGTGTCTTGGCTCCACGAGTTTTTTGGGCTTCAGGAGCCAGGGGAGGAAAAAAAGGCACCTTTGCTGGGCAGTGCAGCCCCTGCCTGAAGCACCTGTCTTAGAAAGGGATGCCTTACTCTCTGGAGGTGTTTGCCTCTCTGCCTTACCTATAGAGGGAATGTATACAACTAGTTCAGACTGGACGTATGGTTTTTAGAAGGGTGAAGTTAGCTATGTCTAGTCTCCTAGTCTGTGCTCCCACTGTCCTGTCACTGTGAATGCTGCTGCTTCACGGCCACATTCAGGATGCCACAGTCGTCATTTCTGTCTGTTAGAGACCGCTGAAATGAAATGTCCCATCTAACAGGGACACAGTCGGCACGCAAATTTTCCACCTCTTATTTTGCACAGACTAGTACATGTCTCTCTTTTTTCAACATAAATACTTTATGCAAGGAGTCTAAAAATCTGTCAGACAAGGGAGACGATTCACCCTGAGCTGCGTCCTAGCAGCTCTCTGTTGAAACATCCCCCTGTGTAGTTTGAACAGCTGCTTCAAGGCTGTTGTTTCACATCTAACAATGTTATGCTTTGGGACAAAGATACAGTGGTGCCTCCTGGATGGCTATTTTTATGCTATTAAAAACAGAACTCCTTTTTTGCTTCCCTAAAAACCAGCTTCAGTAGAAGTCTCTTTAAAAAATAGATAATTTGCTGTCTATTTCTGGTTAATGCTTGATTTGCGCTGTTGTTACTGGGCCTTGCTAGAAAGGGCTGCTCCTATCACAACATTTGTAGCTACATAAACAGTCAAGACCAGCCATTTGAAAGTCCCCTGCTCTGTAACCCAATATTATTTAGCTTTTGCTTTGATCTTGCGCCTGGAAAAAATCTTTTCCTTGAAGCCCTGAAAGTTTTCACAATTCTAATAATGCATCAAAGCCGATACAGTATGTAGTTCGGCCAATCTCCCGCATTAGCTCGCTTCGTGAACCCAAAGAAGTATCTTTCCCCGCTTCTTTCAGCTTTAATTTCGTGTTGCCTGTGCAGTGATTCTGGGGAGCAGCATGTTGCTGGTGCTTGGGGAAGCGGGAGGGTGAGAGCGCTGGCTAACGCCGGGCAGAGCGCAGTCAGATGCTTCCTCCCAGAGGACTGCCAATGCCCTGAGCACCTCCAGACGTCTCGTGAGCACAGACTGCCACTCCTGCCAAACTGCACGGCGGTTTTGGGAATAGAGACGAATACCCATTGAGTATTTACTTGATGCTATCAAACTCATTTGTCTCGTAACCAGAGTCCCTAGAGGTGAAATTCAGTGCATCAATCCACTGCTCCAGCTACCCATCTTTGAAAGGAACACCATTAACATGCCTTACACATTAACAAATGTGGCTTTGTTCCATGTTACTTCATTTATGCATTATTTAGGCTGATAGATTTGAAAGCCAGAAGGCACCATTGTGATCACCTAGTCTGATCTCATATGTACCACAAACTAGTAATCTAGGCAGCAACCTGTGGTTGATCTGTATCATGTATTTTAGAAAAATAGCCAGTTTCCCATGGCAGTTTGGACTGATCTCCCTAGATGAGCTGATTTCCAGTGAGTTGTTTGCCAAGGGGAGAGCAGAGAACACAACAGCAAAGCTGGTATTTGCTGTGCAGATCTGGAAGAGGAGCTTCACCCTGGGAAGACAGGCCCAAATACAAACAAAGATGGAAACAGCACTGTTCTGTAGATCTGAATTTAGATCTAACCTTTGGCTGAGGGCCTATTTCCCCTTTTAAGTCAAAGTGGAAAGCAGTCTGCTAAAGGAAGAGAACTTGCTACTTGGATACCATGGGTGAGCTCTGAAAAAATACATCCTTTTGGACTTGGTGTGGCAAGAAAGATTTGTTGTTCTGGAGGAAAAGAAATACCCTGAGAAGTGTTTATAATTTTATGTTCTCAATCAAGAAGTCTGTTTTAGGCGTTGAGCGCATGGTCAGAAAAGACTGACCTGTGGAAATGTATTTGTTTCAGTGAGGGACTGATGAAACATGCTCAAGCCCAGGAACCTGTCCAAGCTTTTTTGCCGGCTCACTTTATGGGTTGAAAAACGTACAGGATTTTTTGGAGAAGACTAGGGAAGACTGGAGGAGCCAGTGTCCATCCCTGAAAAAGACCTCCAGGAGGTGACTCGCTCCTGCAAGACTCTGCAGGCTCTCCTCACATGGCTGATAACTGGTGTGTCACCCTTGGAGCTGGACGCAGGAGCACACCGTCTGCCTGGGCCCACTCCTGGCCTCGCAAGCCTGCCTGGGAAAAGAGATGAGCTGACTGCAATGCAAGTGGGCTTTGTCATGTTCAATGCTGGGTTAGGGACTGGGCAGAAGCACCCTTTGAAGGGGTGCTCCATTGAAGCTGTGTTATTTATTGTGTAAATAATTCAGAAATTATTTATTCCATCGAAATTCCAGGCAAGCGCTTGCTGAAGTGCTGCAGAGAAATAAGTGCTGGAACAAAAGGCAGAGGCAGACAGGGGGGCTGTGATGATGAAGTCCTGGGAAGATTATTGATTTATTGAACGAAGGTCAAAACTATTCAGCAAAAAAGGCAGGAAATCTTAGCACAAAGAAGCTCAGTGTGGAAACGAGGAACTTCAACGTTGAGCAGGAAAAAACAGCACCCACAAGTGTAAATGCAGCATTTGGAAAAGCTAAATAAGGAAGGTCAAGGCTTTCCAGGACACACATCTGTTGGTACAGCACAGCAATAAGCAAACACATCTCAACGGGTGTGACTGGCAGCGTTGGACCTCGTGTGATGGATGACAGGCCAAAACGGCATGACGCACGATGAATTAGCTGAAGTGCCAAAGGAGGCTGGAGCTCCTGGGCTGCATCTACTCAAGGAAACTAAAAGGGGCCAAGGTCTGGCCTCTAGCACTGGAGCTGGCTGGCATGGCCATACCGCAGACTCCCTGCTATGCTCTCTGAGCTCCCAAACCACAGTGGCCACATCCTAACTACCTGTTGGGAATGATCTCTTCCCCTTCAACCTCCCTGTGCCCGAGTAATGTATGGGAAAGCACTAGCTGGTCTGGGTCAAAATCATGACAGGGATTATGCTAATGATTCTGACCCGTTATTGGTATGGACACAGGGGACAAAGATATCCAGTGTAAGCCTTCTGCCTGCACAACGCTCATCTGAGGTATTACCAAAGCTGCTTCTCTTCTGTGCAGTTCATGAAGTTTCCCTCCTTGCCTGGTGTGACCGTGTGGTTTGTAAACCAGAATGAACCCACACATCCACTCAAAAGCCAGCCAGGATCCACCAGTGGATTCCCTCAGTGCTCAGCAATGGCAGAGGCTGCAGGTGCCTAAACCCTCTCACAGTGTCCTTTCTGCCACCCATCGGCTCTCAGTTTCCCAGGCTGTGGCTTTCCCAACGTGAAGGCATGGGACAGCATGGGAGAGTGGCTCGAGGGGTGGTGTGGAAGGGCAGCACCAGAGGGCTGGGGTTATGGGGGAGTGTGGAGACCATTGCATAGTTTTGGCACGTGGCTCCTCACTCACATCTTCTCTGTTCTCCGAAGAGAGACAGGCTGTTAAAACCTCTGTGGTTTCTCCCCCAGGCAGTTCTCAAGATGGGAACTCAAGGCTCCTGCTGTCTCCCTGCAGAGTGTAGGCTTCTGCTCCACCCTACCTTGCCTTCCCCTCGGCTGTCTGGTTATGAGTGCGGCTCACCTGGCCACAGACGTGTCTGTGTGTATGCAATTCTTCATTTGTGTGAACTCATGAAAAGACAACACAGAAACCAGTGCTGGCACATGCGGCTCGTGCTGGCTTCAGAGAAAAGCTGTGTGCATTTATTTGTTTGTGTTTTGCATTACGCAAACAAAGTTCTACGGGTGAGGCTGAGCTGAGTAAGGAGTAGTTTACCTGAAGATCCCCAGTGCAAGACAAGAAGAAGCAAAGCTCTAGAGAAAATACTCTTTGCAGTGCTTTTTCCTAGAGCTAGTAAAGCATTCATTAAAATGCTGCTTTGGTGAGCACAAAGTGTCTTATAGGAGAGTAAAAATTGCCTTTGGCTGTTGGAGCTGAGAGCCGTCTAGCCACAAGTGAATGCTCAGGCGAAGATTTTATTTAGGGTCCAGAGCAGATACATGGGACATCTCACAGTAGCAGCCAGTGCTTTAGGGGTGTGCTGTCGTGGAGCTTGAGACAACTGACCCAAGAGGATGGATGGATTTGTCCCCCATGAATTTGTCTCTCAGCCACTTAGGAACTGTGAATTTTAAATCCCTCTGTTGAACCCCGCTTTGGGCTCTGCAGAAGCCTGTGGTAATGAATTCCGCAACGCAATTAGTCAGTGGGTAATAACCTGCTTTTGTTTGGTCTGAACCTGCTGCACAATGATTTCTCCAGGTGACCCTTAGTTCTCACCTTATGAGAGAGAATAATCGCTCTTAATCCATCTCCTCTGCAGGATCATCCTTTTAGAAATCTCACTCTATTTTCCAGCGCCATTTACGCTTTCCTCATGGGGAAGCTGTTCCATGCCTGTGTTCATATTTGTCATTTTCCTGGGAAAGCTTCCTGGTCCTACACAATCTTTTCACCACAGGTGACTATAACTGCATGCATATCAAACACTGAGTTGATATTTTCAGACAGCTATCAGCAATGACTCCATATTTTCTCTGTGGTAGTGCAGAGCCTCTTCCTGCATGTCTATAGTTAAAGCTGACATTGCTATGTGTGCCACTTTCCATCAGCTGGTACTGAATTTTGCTGGCCAAGTTATTGTCCAGTCTCTTGACACCCTTGGGTCCTTTGGCTTTTCTTCATCAGCAGCTTTAAGTTGACCAGCCTCAGTTCTTCCCTCTGAAAACTTGATCGCTGCACTGTCCAAAACACCTCATACAAATTATCCTGAGTTTGATGATTTTTCACTGAATCTCAGGCCAGTGCCTGAGGAGAAACTGCCTTGGACCTCACGGAGTTGGTCCAGGGCTGGGACAGGTGGGAACACCAGGGTCTCTGGTGCTGGTGGGAGCCTGTTCAGTGGCCAGAGCTGCTGCAGCTGCCCAAGGGAATTTGTCCTTGTTGGTGCCAGTCCAAACAAAGCGAGCCCTACAGCGTGGAGGTGCTCCTCCTTGTGAAGCTATTTGGAGATCGAGGTAGGGCACCCTCCTGCATCTGTAGCGCTGAGCATCAGCCTCTGGTCTTCCCACAGTGACAGTATGCCTGACATGGCTGCCTGGCAGGACACGGACCAAGCTGATGATGTGCATCTCCTGGGTGAGGACACAGGGTGACAGAGGCCGTGGCAGTGCTCTGCAGAAGAGCAAAATATAAGTCTGGACAAGGAGGGGAGAGGGTCAGGAGCCAAGCATGTGATTGTCCCTCAGTGTGAGGAGCATGACCAGTCTGATTGCTCCTCTAGCTCTGGATGGTTGTCCATAGCTGGGCTTGCTTTTTCATCTGTAACGTTTTTCTAATGTTCCTGTGTGGATAGCAGTACTGGAGAAGTACAGGACAGACCACAGAGTTGATCAAAGGTAAGGAATGGCTCCTGCCTAGGAGCTGGAATAGACTGGGAAGAGAAATGACTGAAGGAGCATGTGGTATAAGTCCACAAAATCAGGAGTAGCAGGAATAAAGCACCTAGGGGATCACTGTGTCTTCCAGTAATAGAACAGGAGGATGCCAAATGAAACTCCCAGATGGCAAGGTCAGTGCAAAGGAAAGAAGGTGGTTGTGCTCCCAGGGAGGAGGTGAAGGTGTGGGACCCAATGCCGCCAGGAATGGTAGGTGCTCCATGTTTACATGAACTCAAATTCATGGAAGAAATATCCATTGATAGTTATTAAATAGAAAACCACAACCTCTGCTCCAGGATATCCACGAAGGCTGGAAGAACATCCCGGAGCAGCCCTATTATAAGCATGTCCTTTTATACTCTTTCCTGGCATCTCATTTTTGCCAGGAAGGGAAAAGATCCTGAGATAGATGGATCCTTGATCTGGCACACAGGGGCATTCTTAGGAATGCAGGTGTGCTCTTCACATGAAGACAGAAGAAGTCTCTTTCGGCATTTTGGACAATTCAATCACGCTAATCTTACACACTCGGTGAAACAAGGTTAAGGTTAAGGCAACTCCTTAGGGCACCAGTGCAAAAATGGCATGTGCCCTTTGCTGATCTTGGCCCCAGATGGCTGCTGACTTGCCCACATGTAACTCAGATCCAGCAAAGAGGAGTATCATTTCTGTCTGAAGGAAAGACCGTGCAGCCAGAAAAACTGGTCGAGTTTGTCTAAGATAGCCAGACATGCTGGATGGTCCTGGACGTTAGTGTCCCCTGTTCGGTGTTCAGGCTGATCTAGCTGTATGAGACCATTCAGCTAAGTGAATAACTGTGTGTTATGTCAGTAGTCAAATCATAGCCTAACACTCCAAAATCCGTTTCCAAATATGTGTATATTAGAGCTGCAGCAACAGAGCTGTGCGCTCGGTAATGCTGGGTGTAACAGCACTTTTTTCATAATGGGGCTTTGTTTGGAAGGAAACGCTGTATGAGATGACATCGTTTTTAGGACTGCTGAGATACTTCATGTGTTTGAAACCAAGTGGGTGCAACATGCGCAAAAATCAAGGTCACCCAGAGATGTAGGCCACCCAGCCTGAGAGCTTGGCTCAGCCACACAAGAGTCATTTCCTCAGCCTGCCAAAGCATGAACCAGGGGTTAGCATTTGCTCATGTATGTCATGGTGTTCATCTGATAACACTGCCTGATGATTAATCTCTGTAATTAATTGCACATTAATATAGTTCACTGCAGCATATTGAAACGGCAATGGAGATTCCCTCCTCAGCAAAACAAAGGAGTTTTATTGCTCAGAATAGTATAGGTAGAAAAAAGAACCTTATTTTAAACTTGTGTGATGCAACATGGTGAATCCACGTGTCATTTGTATTGTGATATCCGTCCGTCCCTCTCTCCTCTCCCTTTTGCCACCTCACATGCAGGCCTTGCTCTTTACCACTCCGGAAGCCTTGGACACGGAGAGATTGTGGTTATCTGGGGCAGTCTTCTGCTTAAAGTAGAAAACTGAATAGCTGTACCAAGCCTTCTCTGCAACCCTGGACAGCAGTGCTGCATTTCTGTTGGGAGAGCTATATCAGGAGGTTGCCATGGGATGAGACGCTGCCCTGGCTGTGTGTAGATAAGGGAGCATGCTGAACAAGATCTCCAAAGGAGTTGTGAGGCTGCTCTGAGGGTGTGTGTCCACCCCTCCCATGGCTCTCTCTGAGGTCCTCCAGGAGACTAAAGCCATGATTCGGTCATTTCTTCCTCTTGAGCTCTCAAAGTGGCAGACAGTTCTTCACCCTGTGGCAAGATAGGACTACCTCTGGTCTGGAGAAAAGGAAAAACCTTCCTAGGCTGCACCTATTTAATCTACAAGCAAAACATTGGTTGTCAGGCTGGGAGAAAGTGGAGTTTCTTCTTGTGGGTGACCAGCCTGTGCCGTGGATGCATAGTCACTGCACTCTTGGGCCAACGTGTTCTTGATAAAAAGGGGTGGACCCAGCACGGACTAGGTCAGTGAAGAACCCAGCTGTGGTAAAATGCCTGGATGATAACCATTCCAGTATAACCATGGAAAAAACTATTGCAACGCAAAATTAAAGTTTGTGAGGAGAGCCCAGTGGAACCCATGAGCAGGTTCTGCTCTGCTTCTTAGCCTGAATTTGGTCCTGAATGTTATAAATTCTGCAGACTCCTTGGCTCTGAGTTACTTCTGGAAGGATGGAAACCAGAGGAAAAAATAGAAAATCTAAAGCATACCTCAAGAAGCAGAGAAAAACACTGCACTGTGTTTTTCATTATATCAGGTGGAGGAGGCTATCAGTGATTCTCATCTGACAGAGGACTAGTGTGAGAAATGCTGAACACCACATGAAAACAGAGCTGATGAGCAATAGGGTGTTAAACAGAGCAAGAAGAGGACACCTGAGAACTTGCAGTTGACCTGAGGTCATGGCTTCTTATCCGGCTGGCAGAGCCACCGCCACAACGTCCTCGTGCCCAGGGAGGTGCCCGATGCATGGGGCTGGGGCTGCCCCAGTGCCTTGTCTCTGGCTGGGGGTGGGACGGGCCCTGACTGCCAGGTCCTGCCCTGATGGATCCCCATGGGGAGGCCCTATGGTCCCAGTCCCATGGAGCCACCAGCCCATGCAGTACCCTCTACACTGGAATGGGGCAGAATCCATCTAAAACTAATGTGACAGGAGTGGGATGGACAAGGTCTCCTTCTGGGACTCCCCACATTAAACTCTGATGAAGCAACTGATTTTTACGAAGCAGAAGACACCACCACATCCAGATGAGAGTATGGACAGTCTTCTAACACGTGGAATACCAGATAGAAAGGAAATACAAATTATGCTGATAACTCTTCAGCTCTATTATGAATTTAAGGACATGTTCTCAAGGCTAAGTGACATTTTATTGAAAGGCACTAAGATGGAGATTTCTTAAGTCAATGTGAAAGACTTATAAAAAACATGTATGGAAGTCATGTGAGGACAGGAAAGGCCTCAGATGTTTTATCCTAACCCTAAAAGAACAGCAAATGGAACTGTTGAGGAAAGTTCCCATTGTCAAAAACACAGACTAGCTGAATGATAGGGCCCATGTTAGACATGGAAGAAAATGGAGTCCCCGAACCAAGGCAGTGCTAGAAATGTTTGTCCTTTGATTAAAGAAGTTATGCACTTCACCAGGTGACCCTGCATATCAAATCTATTTTTTGCTAAGTGGTATCTGCTGTTTCAGCACATTGCTGTGAAATACAGGCTTTGACATGAAACCACCCAGTCCAGTTATCCCCAGTTCAACAAGCTGATGGAAAACCGATCAAACTCAGAGGAAACAGCTGTAGCAAGACAAGGAGGAGTGATCGGAAGGCAGACAAATGGAGAAGAAATGTGGAAATGCTCAAGAGTTAGGAAATGGAAGTTGTCATTTTGGAAGGAAACACAAGTATGCCGTATATTAGCTAAACTGTCTGAAACAGACTTCATCACGTGGTGAAAGGGGTGGAGGACCAATGGGACTATAGAAATTCATTTGCGTGGAAACAGGGGATATGTTTTAGATAGATGCATATTAAGGTGTCCAGTGTAGCTCTGTGAATTTGAGTCAGGGATAGCTTCATCTCAGAGGGACAAGTGTAGGAAGCTGCTCTCTGAATATCCATTTCTCACTTGTGAGCAGTTTATGTGAGTAGCAATGAGTGTTCTACCTTCATGGTAAAAACCACTGTTTCTTCCAGCAAAGGATCTTCTTTCAGTTCTCATCTATTGATGTTTTGCACGGCTAAAACTGGGAACAATGGTGCCTGGCTTGCCAGAAGCCAACATGAAAGAAGTTCCAGGAGATCTGGGGTCTGTGGGACTGCTGCTTCTCTGTGGGGAAGATGTTGCCTTTTTGGGTGGCACAAAACAATTGCCACAAGCAGCTGTGAGGGTCCTTGGTTGGGTGAGGTTATCCCAGAGGACACATGGGAAATAGGCAGCATCTCCTCCAAAACAAGAACAGAGAGCCCTGAAATGGGTGCTTTGCCCAAGAAAGCCTCAGAAGAGCACCAGCCAAAGTGGGCTGAGACAGCTGAGCCCCAGGGCATGGCACAGCCAAAACAAGGGGCCTTCTGGTGCTTTGTAACAGTGGTGGTGGTGTCTGGCTGGAGACACTCTGCATAAGAGGCTGGGTTATGTATAAACTACACACGCACACACTGTCTCCTCTCTCCCGTCTCGAGGAGACTTGTATGTGGTACATCAGCCTCTAACAGATGTCACCCCTTATATAAACTGCTGTGAAACAAGCTCCAGCAAAATGCTTCAAAAGATCATTTTTTTCAAAGAAGAGCCTGGAGTGGGTGGGGGTTTCTTTCAGAATTTGGTGGCCAGAAGAAAGGAAGAGGCTCTGAGCTCTTCTGGTTTAGATATTGAGTCTCTTAGGATATGACATATTTCATTTAACCGTTCTGCCGCTGCTTCCCTGCTGTGGAAAACAGTGAATTCTCGATGCCAGACGACTTTTTATAAAGAGTGTCGATTATTTGTACTGATCATAAATGCAAGGTCAGTGCTAACCGTGACTGTGGAACTAAGTAACTAATGTTTTTGAGACTTCTCTAAGCCCCCAGATTCACCTGGGACAAGGGAAACAAGAATGCTAATTGTAGAACCATCAGCAGCTTCGCTGGGCAAAGCACTGAACTCCTCTTCTTCACTTTCTCTGTCTGTAAAACTGGGATGTCTATCTGTTTTACAGTCACATAGTGAGGATTGATTTATTGTTTAATGTGTGTAAAGAATTAAATAAGTGCTAAGTATTATTATTATCAAGCCAGAAGGGTGAGTCAATGACCCATTTCCTATCTGAGCTTGCCTTCAAGGTGTTGATGTTTCTGGCAGATTACAGGAGTTGAATATCTGCCATAGGTTGTATTCATATAGCGATGCAAATAAAGCACTTTTTGTGGGCATTGTGTTGCTTCAGGCCTTGTGATGCATAGATTAAAACTGCTTTTAAATGCACAGCATCTCCACAGGCTATGCCGTTTAGCCTCTATGGGAATCACAGCAGTAGGTTCATACATCCACATGAAAAGATGAGTCCATGGGGCAGACAGGTAGAGTGGAGAGCGTGTTTGGTTCAGCTCTTGCTCTACTGCACATTTCCTTTAAGTCTTTTGCAGGTCAGCTAGGAAAATCCTCATAGACACTGTTTAGAAAAGCTCAGATGTCATCCATCTGCTACGGTTGTTAAGGTAAGCCCAGGTTACTGGAGTTTACCCATGTGCCATTTAGGCAACACAGAACTGCGGACTTCTGTTCCTCGACCACAACATCCAATAGGGACCTCACCTACCTGTGCCATTTAGTCACAGAGTCCAGCAGTAGTGCCAAGGCCAGTTATGTAGATTATTCATTATTCACCGAGAAGCATTGTTGTTCTGATGTCTGTTGTTAAATTTGCTGAAACTGATGGGATGTTGTCTTGAAGTATACTAACCCACAAGCCCTCCTGAAATTATCCCAAAGAGCTCACCAGCCGAAGTCTGCATTAATAAACTATTCACTGGCCTTTCCCCTGTTTTCCCTTGTCCCCTGTGGGCACGTCCATTCTGGTGGAAGTGATGGCCCAGTCTTGTCCCTATTAAAAACAATGGAATCTTTGCCACTGACTTAAAAGTGGGTGTCCTAAAGGTCCTGCTGCAGAGGCAGTTTATCTCGATTAAGGTAGATTGTGACATTCAGAGCAAAATAGTGTCTTTCCAGAAGAAAAGTAACCTGTCTGAGTACTTTCGTCCAGGGGCAGCTGGGAAAGAATGTTTAATTTAGTTTTACTCTTTGGGAGTAGGATCTCGCAGAAGCTTCTCAGTAGGTACTGTTGGGCTATTATTTCAAAACCCAAAGCCTCCTCATTTGTCAATGAAATAAATCTAAAGGATTTTTGTCATTTTTTTTTTCAACTATGAGTGTCTAAAATCAAGTCCTGAAGCCACTTCCTAGTTATTCAGCTAGCTAAAGAAATAGATTACCGAATAGTCTCCTTTTCTAACAGCCTACTGAAGATAAGTTGCCGCTTTTGATACTCTCATTAATTGTCCACTTGCACCTTTTGGCGCTACAGTACCTGTGCAAAGCTGACCCACAACTCCCAAGGGCAAGAGGTAAGTGGAAGTGGACAGACCACCTGCAGCTTTTGTAAGACCTCTTTGTGCATCCTTGGTGCTGCAAGCTCTTCATTTCATCAACATAACCAGGCTCTGTCTAGAAAAGTATGAAACCAGGTGTTTCAGAACTGACTTTTTGTTCTGTTTCTTTTCAAGGCTGAACTTAAGCCATCACTCAAATACCAAATTCTGAGGCAACTGTCAATCCTTGTCAATGTCATCAGCACTGGCACACAGTCTTGCCCGATCCTGTTTCCTCACACTCACCTGTTGCCCTGTTTCCTTAACCACTCCCTTGGCTTTGTGTCTCACTGCTAACTTGGCACCACCATTCACACTCACCTTTTTTACTAGAACAGCCTTCCACTCATGCCTATCAAGTGCCCACCATCCCCCATCAAAAAATACCTTTATCCCAAATGAAGCTTCTTCTGCACAATCTTCCCTCGATGTCTTGAGGTGCGATCTTTGCCTTAGTGAGACAGTATCTGTCTCAATAAACTGATGTATTGTCTGTGTATTGACGTCAGTAGGAGGTCAGCAGGACTGATGCTTACTAACTTTTCTCATAAATGGATCTGTAACGGTCTTGCAATCCCATAGGCCTGGTGCTGACAGTCTGTGACTAAAGGCAACTATTTGCCATAAAGTTCTGGGATTCCCATTCGTGTCTTTGCTCTGTTATTGCTATTGGACAAGAAGAACTGCTGAACTCCGGTGTTGTCTCCTTCCTGGTAGGAATAACTCTACACCAGAATGTTTCCACCATTACATGGAAGATATATTTATGCCACACAAATGTTTTTTGTATAGTATAATGGAGCTTTAATACCCTTTTCTTGTGTTGAGTATGTCAACATCGTAGCCATTTGTATAAGTAATCACAAAAAATAAAAGGGAGAGCCTTTGGGAAAAATTGATGTCGACTACTGAGGCAGTCTTAGAAGTGACCCTAGAAACGCAGAAGACAATGAAGTTGGCTAGATATAGAACCTGCTCTCTGCATGTTGTGCTTAAACAGGCAAAAACTGGTTAGATATTAATGCTACTTGATAAAGTCAGTGGAAGACCTAAGGATCTTTTGGATCCATGGAGACAAGACAGAATTGGGACAGGAATCTGAAGATGTGATTTTCATCATCATTGTCTTGCTTCCTTGGTCCATTTCTAAATCTACTTCAATAGATGTCATTTGTTCTAAACAGATCTTCCACACACCACTTCCATGTGGTGGTGGTGCATCTGTCCTTCTTGTCCAGGTCCATCTCTTTGGCATGTACCTGTGAGTAATAAAGGCAAGGAAGAGAAAGACACCAAGCAGTAAAACAGGAAAAGAGTTGAAGACAATTAGCTAACACCAGCAAAACAGAGAGAAAGAACTGATGGAGACAGCGAATGACCTGCAGATAGAAAGAAGAACAAGAAAATATCAAAAACCTAAGACTAATGTGTGGAGGCACAAGGAAGGTCTATACAAGCGGGTACTGCTAACCAAGAAGAATTGCTATTCTGGTTGCCCTGATGTTTTCAGAGAACAGCAAAGCAGCTGGCTCGCCACATAAATTGTTCTGGGACTCGTTCTTGACAGCCAGTTTTAATGTTTGGCCAGAGCAAATCACAGACCTGCCAAGCATAGTGCCCGACTAGATGAGATACATGGTGTTAGGAGTTACCAGTAAGCCTTCAAAGCATGGAAGAAAGCATGGATCAGCAAGGAAAATGGTGTCTGGACACCTGCCAAAATCCAACTGATTTCAGCCTTGTAAAATTGATTGAAACAAATGTCAGACTTCGTCGTTCTATAAATAAAAAGAGAACAAGGAAGAGGAAGTGGTTCTGCTTTGCAGTGAAAAGCAGTAGACATGAAAGATAATATAAGTTTGGCTCCAAAACTAAATGAGTACGGTGCTTGAGTTTCTCATTAGGACACCAACATAAAACCTGTGGGCAAAGACCACTTGTCTAATGAGAGAGTCTTTATGTAAATGGAAATTACAACAGTCATGGTGGAAGCAGAATCGAAAGGGTTTGCTGTGTACAAACCAAACAGAGGCGATGATAGTATTTTTCTGGCACTTTTAAGGAACTGCTAGGTGAAATTGCAGCTACAATGAGGAGTTGGACTACTGAATCCAGCTGAGTACTTTCTGGCTGGAGAGTTGCAATCATAGTGCTTATTCTGAAGAGTGGACAAAAAGCAATCTGGGAAACTTGAGTCATTAGTCTGACCACAAAAGTAAATAGGCTTTTGAAAAAAGTGTAACTGAAAAACTAATAAAAGTCATATGGGTAAATGGAAGTGAAAAAACGCTATGGAGATTTATCTAAAGATGCAGGGTGTAGAAATAACGTGCTGTCTTTCTAGAGAAATGATACCCTAGGGAACTGCAACAGATCTAGTTTACTTGGACTTCAATAAGGTCTTTGTTATTGTACCAAATGGGGTAACACTAACTATAATAGGGTGAAAAGAACTAGTAAAAAAGAGGGGAGGAGCCAGGTATGTCAAATAGGGAGCTGATGGGCTGCAGGGAGAAGTCCCTCCGTGGAGGATGAGAATTCAGATGGGAAACACTTAATATCTTTATGGTTGACTGCAGCAGGGATGGCAAAAATCCAGAGTGCATTAGTGAAATACGATGATGGCCATCATCAGTGCAGACAAGGACACTCCTAATACCAAGCTAATTTTGCAAATTTGCAAGTACAATAAAAAAAGCATTTTTTCCTTTAGCTTTTTCTGCAAAGTGGTTAGAGCACCCTCACATTTCTAAAGGGTCTCTCTTTGTCTCCGTTGACAAAGAAATAAGTGATTCTGCAGGATGTATGCATCAGAAGGTAATTCAGCTTACTCTGGCTTTGCTGCATTGGCTTTGCCACATTACCCAGAGAAAAAGCAAAGTACACGTTTATTTTGGCCTCTGTATGGCACTTGTAGAGCAGATGTGATGAACAGGATGATGTAATTTTTCATTTTCTGATCTCAGCCTGGGTGTAAAGGTAGGAGTTAGATAAACAGCTCTTGGGCTGGTCTGTCACTCTGCAGTGAGATGACGTAAACCAAGGAAAGCAGGAAGAAACAGAGAAGCGTATTGCAGTCTGAACACCACAGAGATCTGCTCTACTATGGGAATGGTCACTGTGGGGTGGATGGAAGTGGAGTTTAAGACCAGGCTGTGCCAAAGCTAGCTTGGCGGGTGGCAAGGGTGGCAGTAGACTCCAGGGAAGTTGCATACAAATAGTTGTGATCCTCCTTGGCTTGTATCAAGCTCCTCAGAAACTGAGCCAGCATGGAGGGGAAAGAGGGAATGTGAGCCCTGTGGCTCTCTTTGGCCTGGACCGTCACTGAGCAGCCAAACCCTGAGACTTCATCCATGGGGACACAGAGTTCAGTTTTGCCTTGACTGATGGAAAGTCTCAGATTAGCTCCAGTCTGGAGAAATCTGTACTAAATGTGCCGTTAGGCCAATTAATGTTACAATAAGGACCATTTTCAGTCTCAGATCTGCTCAACTCTGCAGCCAATACTAAGAAGACTTCTTAAGGGACAGGTCAAAGGAGCCAGTGACAGCAGAGTGCAGAACAGACTGAATCAGTAAAAGGCACTGCCCAAAGCACGAGCCTGCATGGCAGCGCCTGAGCAGAGCCCAACTAGAAACGGGAGGATGACAAGACCAGCAACCAGTAAGAGCAACCAGTAGGTGCACTTGTTGCCAAGAAGGCCAATGGTATCTTGGGGTGCATTGAGAAGAGTGTGGCCAGCAGGTCGAGGGAGGTTCTTCTCCCCCTCTACTCTGCCCTAGTGAGGCCCTATCTGAAATACTGTGTCCAGTTCTGGGCTCCCCACTTCAAGAAAGATGAGGAACTACTGGAGAGAGTCCAGTGGAGGGCTACGAAGATGATTAGGGATCTGGAGCATCTCTCCTAGGAGGAAAGGCTGAGGGAGCTGGGCTTGTTTAACCTGAAGAAGAGAAGGCTGAGAGGGGATCTTCTAAATGCTTCTAAATATCATAAGGGTGAGTGTCAAGAGGATGGGGCCAGACTCTTCTCAGTTGTGCCCAGTGACAGGTCAAGGGGCAATGGGCACAAACTGAAGCATAGGAAGTTTCATCTGAACATGAGGAAGAACTTCTTCACTCTGAGGGTGACAGAGCACTGGAACAGGCTGCCCGGGGAGGTTGTGGAGTCTCCTTCTCTGGAGATATTCAAAACCTGCCTGGGTGCAGTCCTGTGCAGCCTGCTGTAGGTGACCTTGCTTTGGCAGGGGGATTGGACTAGAGGATCTCCAAAGGTTCCTTCCAACACCTACCATTCTGTGATTCTGTGAGCCACCAGCTCCAGGTGCTGGAGGATGTCCAGAGGCCAGAGACGGACAGCAAGGGCTCTTGGAGAAGGAGCCAGAGCCTCTCGGGCCACGGGGCTTGGGGGGGACACAGCGCTCGCTGGCTTCCTCTCTGCTGTGCTCAAGGAGAGGATGCTTTATGAACATTTTTAGAAATTCATTAGAACTGCACCAAGCACTTTTCAAGTCCATGTCCCTTGCACTTTGGAGCTGCTGTGCTTCCTACCTATGTTATCACCAGAGTGTTTTGTTCTGTTTCTTGAAGTCATCCTGTAGCATTTCTTAACCTCTGCTGGCACTATGCAGCAGATAACTGAGCAGCACCAGGGAGGCTGGCAAGCAACGGCACAAAGCAGCTCTATAAAGGCATGTCAAAGAATGAGTCATTGTCAAGCCTGAAAGAGACAAAAAGATTGATTACGGAAGAGCTGAGAAATACGTTGTGATGGTGACTCACCATATCCCACCCTTTCTGCATTCACAGACCTGCCAGCTGATTCATAACTTGCATTCTGCCTTGCATTCCCCCCCCTTGCCTTATAGATCAAGGCAATCTATAAAATAAGGATAAATCAATTAACACTTCCACTTGAAAGAGTGGGGTTGTATGCAGAAGCCCCCATCCCTTTCTGCATCCGCACATGGTAAGCCTCTGTTCCCACCCTTTAGCCTGCTGCAGAGCTCATCATTTTGGGGAGAGGAGGTGGTGCAGAGCCAGCACATAGGACACTGTGAAAACCAAGGGATGGAGGGAGGGATGGCGTTTCCTTGCTGAATGTCTGTTTTTTATGAAGTGAGATTTACTGTGTTCCCTATCTTCACCATTCTTCTGAGGTCTGAAGGAGGTTTTCAGAGGAGTGTGCCAGGGCCGTCCTACTCTCCCCATTGGGACCACCTGAAAAGCCCTTCTGTGAGCTCATTTCTGCTGCCCGTGGGGTGTCACTGAGAAGCCAGGAGATGACAGGGTGGGAAGGATCAGAGACCACAGGACGGGGGACGCCAGGGGAGCCTCTGCCCTGGGCTGTGCTTTGCCCAGAGCACCAGGCAGGCGGATGCATACGGGCAAGGCTTTGTTTGCAGGGAGCTGCGTGTTGACCAGCTGAGTGTCAGCAGAGCAGGTCTAGACTGGAGCACGGCTTGGCGCTGCCAGCAGCGTGTGGGCAGAGGGCTGGCGATGACTCCGAGATCCCCAGTGACTATGCCAAGCCCATCAGCAAGGGCCTCCTTCTTGGCAGGCGGGTTTATCAGATGGCCACAGGAAATCACCAGACTCTCAAGAGCAACACGAGGATAGCCCAGACACAGGCTCGTTTCACTGGTGTCCAGTGAAAGGCACCAAATTCCTCCAGCAGAAATGCTGCAGAAGGGAAAGATGTATGGGAATGAGGTTAAGAAGGTGATGATGATTGAGCTGGGTCACTGTCTGTTTGCTTCAGAAATCAGAGGAGACATCAGGAATCGTGAGAAGAAAGCAAGACGACACAAGTAGTTGTCACTGGTTGCAACTTGACAGGCAATGCAGAATGCTTCTGAAAATCCCACCCTGCATTTTTAATATTTTCCAGGGCACCTAGAACCTGGGATAGACATCTTTTAAGATCAAAAGAAAAAAAGACTCAAATGTATTTTATTCTGTGAGGCGTAGCCTTTTTGGTCTTTTGCCTACTTGCCTGAAGACTGTCAGAAAAAATAGGTGAAGTAGAATTGTCTTAGGGAAGGGTAAACACATGTCTATAACAAGAACCAGTCAAACACACAGAGCTCTTATCTAGGATAGAGTTCTAAATATAGCGCTGTAGGGTTTCAAGAGTGTTCACTCTCAAGAGGTCTCAGTGACTTCACCAGCCTGTTCGCTTGGGTTTACATTTACAGGTGGTGTCATCTGCTAACACCTTCCCAGCACGCTTGACTTGGCTTCCCAAGACTCGGCTGGGTTCTCCCTGCCAAATGCATCATCACCAGTAACACAAAATCCATGGGGAGATTCTGCCACCAAGTACCCTGACTCGGTACTGGCACGTTGGGGGCCCTGGCCAGGTACCAATGAGAAAAGGAGCCGTTCCTGTAGCTGAGATGAAATTAGCAGTGAAATTTTCAGTGACTGAGATTTGGTGATGGGGTTCTGAATGTTCACAGTGTCTTCTCACCGTTTAATTGAGCAACACAAGGACGGGAAAGCCAAGGGAGAACTTGAGTCACAAAAAAGAAAAAGTGGTCAGGTTTGCTTTTCTAAAGTGCCAGACTTCCATGGAGACTGGAAAACACAGCAAAGACATTAGATGAATGCAGGTGATAATGCTGCTTGTGTGAAATAGTGGTGCTTACACAGGATTGGGCTGCCTGTCTAAGAGAGGGCTGCTTTTCTTGGTCACTACAGCTGTACGACCACATTTCCTGCACCGTCATCCCCTGAAGAGGCCTCAGCTGTGTGATTACCACAGAGGCCCAGAGCCTCTTCGTTTCTCAGGGCTGCAAGGAACATCCATGTATAACTGCAAAGACCGGTGGCTGTTATTGGCTGGTATATTTACATGAACTATGTACCCGTTAATATATAGCCACATGAGAACACCCTACTAACAGCCAGATCATTGCATTCAAAAATTCTGCATGAGACTGTTTCTGTGGGTCTCCCTCTTTCTCTTGTCTCAAGCTGCAGCTTCTTCAAGTTGTTTGTGTGGTAGGAGCAGCAGCCCTTGGGCTCTCTCCTGCTTTCCTGGCTGAAAAAGAAGACAAAAAGAGAAGGTCTTTCACCTGCTTGGTCTTTTCCCCATGAAGCAATTTTACTGGAGCAGTTGAAGCACCAGGGCAGGAGGACACTCCAAAAGCTGCTCTCACAGTGCTGGGTGTAACTTCTTTGCTTGGGGCACCAAGCGCAGAGGCATCCTTACCTATGGGTAAGGGCTGTGAGGTGCAGCGCTGCTCAGGGGAGGTGTCGGCTGTTTGAGATGGCTCGAGTGATGCTGGCGGTGAGCAAAGGTTGAGGACCAAATGAGTTCAGGAGCTTCTCAGTTACAGGTCAACAAGGCACCATGGACTGGACCTTGGGAGAAAGTGCTGCTCTGGTCATTTACCCACACCACGGATCTGTCCATGTTGCTGCAAACAGAATTTTTAGCAGAGCTGGTGCTGCGTCACAGCTCAGTGACAAGAGGATGGTCACCGCTGTCCCAAGGGACTCTTTGCGGGGGGGGGAAGTCCTTCCTCCCAAGGACAGCGCAAAACCTCCTCCCGGCCCGCTTGCCAGTCCCAGCGTGGGGCGAGGGGGCACTCACTGGCCCTGCACACAGGAACAAATTCCATCCTGTATTTCGATCCTCATTACTTAATACGTCAGTTGTACTTAATGATGTGTTTTATTTTATATGCCGTTTTACTTTATGACTGTTCTCTTGGGTGGATTAATCTGTCATTAGTGCATCATGTTTTAAAGGCTTTTCTTTTCCCCTGTTAAACAGTTTAATAAGCTCAATGAGACACTCCTGGGTGTGTGCTCTGCGGTCTGCCTGCGCACGGCCGGGGTGCAGCCGGGTGCCACACACGCACCCAGTCGGTGCCTTGGGGGCCAAATGGGGCTCATGGCCCAGGTTTCTGCAACCATGGCTCAGCCCTGGTATCAAATGGACCCAACAGACCACCACTCAGTGGATAATGAATTGGCTGGATGGTTGCACGCAAGGAGTTGCGGTCAACAGCTTGATGTCCAAGCAGAGACCAGTGATGAGTGGTGTTCCTTGGGGGTCAGTGCTGGGACCAGTGCTCTTCCACATCTTTGTTGGCGACTTGGAGAGTGGGATTGCATGAACCCTCAGCAAGTTTGCCAGTGACACCAAGCTGTGTGGTGTGGTCAACACACTGGAGGGAGGGATGCCATCCAGGGGAACCTGGACAGGCTTGAGAAGTGGGCCCATGTGGACCTCATGAGGTTAAACAACACCAAGTGCACGATCCTGTACATGAGTGGGAGCAATCCCAAGCACAAATACAGGCTGGGTGGAGGATGGATTGGGAGCTGTCCTGAGGAGAAGGACTTGGGGTTTTGGTTGACCAGAAGCTCAACATGTGCACCCAGCAATGTGCACTTGCAGCCCAGCAATGTGCACTTTCAGCCCAGAAAGCCAACCATATCCTGGGCTGCATCAAAAGCAGTGTGGCCAACAGGTCAAGGAGGGGATTCTGCCCCTCTGCTCTGCTCTGATGAGAGCCCACCTGGAGTCCTGCATCCAGCTCTGGAACTCTCAGCACAGGAAACACATCGACCTCTTGGAGCGGGTCCAGAGGAGGCCACAAAAATGATCCGAGGGCTGGAACAGCTCTGCTGTGAGGAAAAGCTGAGAGAGTTGGGGCTGTTCAGCCTGGAGAAGAGAAGGCTCGGGGAGATCTTATTGTGGTCTTTCAGTATTTAAAGGGGGCCTAGTAGGAAACTGGCAAGGGACTTTTTAGCAGGGCCTGTTGCGATAGGACAAGGGATAATGGCTTTAAACTAAAAGCAGGTAGATTTAGATGGGACGTAAGGAAGAAATTCTTCACTATGAGGGTGGTGAGGCACTGGCACGGGTTGCCCATAGAAGCTGTGGCTGCCCCCTCCCTGGCAGCGTTCAAGACCAGGCTGGATGGGGCTTTGAGCAACCTGGTCTAGTGGAAGGTGTCCCTGCCCATGGCAAGGGGGTTGGAATTGGGTGATATTTAAGGTCCCTTGAAGTCCAAACCATTCTATGATTCTATGATTCAACACCGCTATCTAGCACACAGCGTGTAGAACCCAGGAGTAAGGCTACAGGCATGCACTTGCCCCTGCTACTTCATGCCACTGCCAAGGTGTCCTGTCCCTGTGAATTGTGCCTATTTGCAGGCAGAGGAGGCAGAGGATGCCGACCCACTGTGGGGCACTGTGTCCTGCGTGTGTACAGGACAAGCCTTGGTTTCCCCACAGCCCTGGACAGAGCAGGAGGGCACAACGGAGGAGCAAGGATCCCATGCATGCCTAGATAGCATGAAGTCAGGCTTCAGTCAAAGCGCAGGGCAAATCTAGGCTCCAGAAATGGTCCCACCCTATACACACTAATAACTACATAAAAAAATCTTTTAAAAAATATGTTTATAGCATGTGGTAAGTAAAAGAAGTGAATTACCCTGATCAAGTCCTACAGACCAGCAGAATTAAGAATAAGTGGTAAGATTTAAACTTGTTGATTGTGTTTGCCGTTATCTACTGCTATCCATGTATGATGATAGAGCATATTTGTGCTTCCTTTTTAAGGAATATGGAAAAAAAAAAAGGTATCAATAATTGTCAGATTTACACAATAAGAGGTTTACATAATAGAAGCACTGTGATTATTTCACATACTATGAGATCAGCTTTGCCCCTAGTCTTTTCAGAGAGTTATAGGGCTGGAGGCACCTTAGAAGATCACCTTTTACTGCTCCTGACCAGCACAACGATTTGTTGGGGCTGACAGCACACCATGCAGAAAAACATCTTTTTTTATCCACCTAAATGCATAAGAACTTGAATGAAAAGCTTACAACAATTAATATGCTTTTACATTCACCTTAAACAAATGCATGCATAGAGGAGGGTGAAACCAACCGTCTGCCAAGGGATAATTCATACATCTGCAAACACGAGAGTCCACAGAACTGCTGACAGGCGCAGAACAGCAGTGCAGCAGCATGAGCTCATTCCAAGACAAGCATTTCCCCGTGGTGAGTGCATAGCTCCCAATCGTAGGTGCGATTGGAGTTGGGTGCAAGCCTCCAAGCAATACCACACAGAACCTGATCCTAATCTCCCCTGCACTGGAAGGGCCTTGATCCTGCAGATGTTTGAGTAGGAAACAGAATTCCACAACGACAAGGTCTCTGCACCACGGGGATTGCTGTGTAAAGCCTGAATTTCGCACCGCACTGCATGCATGTGTAGAGTCACGCTCCAGGGAGATCCCCTGGACGTGTGGAGGGGCTTGCACGGACACAGGACCTCCCCTGCACTGCTGGCTGCAGGACTGAGGGGAATTTTAGATCTCCTGTAAAGCAAAGGTCTCAGACAGCAGCTGGGAAGAAGTGGAAAGAAGGCAGTGCTGATGTTCGTCCAGAGATCTGCCTCGGGTAGTCCCACTGGTGTGTGCTTACTCTGGCTCCTCTGAGTGATCAGCTCTGATTAATTTGATTCTTTCTTTCAGGGGACCAGGTAGGACGAAAGGTTTCAAAGCTCGATGCAAACATCATGAAGGTGATCGCCTCCAGCACCCCTTAGGCTCAGATCTAGAGGCCCCAGTTCAAACCAACATTCAGAAGTGTGCTGAAGCGATGTAGCTTACCGGACTTGAACTCAAGGTTAAAGTCAAACACGTGCTGAAGTGCTCTTCTGTACCAGTACTATGGGTTCATAGCTGGTTGTCCAAATATCTGGGCAAGATGGATCTCGCTGAAAGCCTGAAGAGGACAAGGCAGAAGGCAATGACGATGGTGCTGGGGCTGGCTTTGCCTGCAGCAAGGAGTGGGGATGGGGGCTGTGGTCGAAAGCAAGGGACGAGGGACATGAAGCACGGCACAGCAGGGACAGCATGATGTTTGAACTTGATGTAAGGCTGGAGAAAATCTCCTGTTTGAATGAAATCTCCACCTGAATATTCCCAGTGAAGGTCCTAAGGATTGTGCCTGAATGACTGGTAAAAGGGACAATAAGCGTAGCAATAAATGCACAGATCAGCAGCAAGGAATGGAGTTACCCCACCACTCCCATGCAAGAAGGTCTGCAATCACTTTGGTACTAACACTGATGAGTTTCTGACCGTGCTTACCACCTAGGGCAGAAATCTTGAATCCTTTCATGTTTCAAAGAAGCTTTCTTTGGAGTGAATGTGGACAATGGAAACGATGTTGATTTTGAGGTGCTGTGTGGTTAATTTTCATTCCTTGCTTGAAGGAACCAACCTTTGCTTCTGCTTATGAGCATGGACATCTCCGAGCTAATCTGAATTAGGCCAGTAAATGGTGAAATTTTAAATAGTAACTGTAAATGGTGCTCCACAGTCTCACCAGCACTGAGCAGGGCCAACATAAACTAAAGGAGGGAAACTTTCAGATGTAGTGAAGACCTGAGACCTGTTGCTTGGGGAACATTAAAGATTCCCTCTGCCTCCTGGTGTGTAACCGCATGCTGCAGACAAACCCCATTTCAGACAGTCACCTGCTCCCCCACGGTACCCATGCCGTCCGGGCTGGATGTGCAACTCTTCGTTCCTCCCCTATTGCTGATATTCCTGGTAGCACTGTGCACTGTTACTACTCTGAGTCCAGGGTCCCGGAGATGTGGTTGCAGATTATGATCTCGTTTGGCTGTACTAAACAGAAACGGAGGAGAAAGTCCTGTTCTTTCCTCAAAACACACTTCGTCAGGTGAGAGACAAGAGAGAGAAATAGGAGGAGATCATGAAGCAGAACTGGTCAGAATGACAGACTGTGGGTGACTTTAACACAACAAGAACAGAACTATGGTAAATATTTTTTTGCAGGCACATTGGCAGAGGACAATTGAGTTTGAAGGAAAATCAGAGAATATGTGCAGTTCAGCATTATTCTGCAAGGTTTTGTGGCTTGATTTCACTGCTTACTCAGGCAATACTTCGCCTGGATCAGCCCTGGGCCATACTTGCCTATATCTCAGCCATCGCCGTCTCACAGTTCTCCTAGCTCTGGCACATGAGGATCTAATGGGGCAGGACATGGCTCAGGTACTGTCCTATGGCACAGGTCAGGACATTTGTCCCCAAGGGACAAGGCTGACAAGGACACCCAGCTTTGGTGGGGGCAAGCAGGAGAAGAGTGAGAAGACTCCAGCACAAGGAATGATCCCAGGAATGATCGCTGAGTGCTGTCACTAATAACTTCTTTCCAGCCGCATATTTCTCTCTTCCCCTTACCATCTCCCACGCAGGTAGCTCCCTGCCCACCTTGCAGTTCATGGAATAATCTACAGCACATCTTCAGTTTCTCTCAGAGAAGCAGCTCCAAACATAAGTGAAAATCATGGCTGGGAGGTGAGGTGTTTGTCAGGAGGCTACTGCTTTTATAGCCACTGACTTCAGTAGCGCTCATGTGAACTACATAAAATGAGTTACCGGCCACTGATATCATACCAAAAGCACTCTGTGGGGGCACAGTAGAACTGAAATATGAAATTATTTATAAGTTAACAGGAGCAGGGGATGAGCCTGGGCTTTGGTACTTGATTGCCCATGCGGTTGGCACAGTTCCTGGAGTGGTTTTGGTAGAGACTCGAGTATTCACCCCAACAGTGGCCAAGGCCATCCCAGGGGGTGGTGTGGGGCAGAGACAGCTAACAACAGATCACTCAACGCAGACTCCCCGTTGCAGAGACTTGGATTGTTTTTGCCCTCGGTTTGCCTCAGGACCAAAGAACAATCCATGGCCCAATTTATTCTCCAGTGCAGTTTTTGCTCGTGCTTCTGCAGAGGAAATGTTCATTCCTCTGTGCTCCCCCCACCGCCATTTTACTTCTCTCCAGTTCCATGAGCAGAGAGGGTGATAGCAGCCATTTTAGTAAGGCTTTCAGAAAGACTGATGGTGAATTGCTTGTTTGGCAAACGTTTGCAAAGTTTCATTGAAGTCTTGCTATGGCTGGAGGTGGGCCATGTACATAGATCCAAACCTAGATTAGGTTTAGCCTAGGACTCAGTGATTTGGCCAGGGGACAAGTCAAACTTTGGTCTTAGGTTTGAAGGCGACGATTTTCATGAGATCTTTTCTTGCAACATTTAACCTCAAAACTCTTTCTGATACCTTCCTTCTGATACCAAAGATTGCTGAGTATTATTGAGCTTGTCACATGCATATTAAATCTCACATTTAGTTCACCCGGTGGCCTCCCTCTGTCTTCTATGTCCTAAGAAGCTTCTGCTAAATAGTATTCCCTTCCGTAACATCCGCATGTTGCAGTGCCTTTTCTCTAACCACAAAATTGGTGGCCTTTTATAACATTCAGCCTCATTAGTGGAGTCAGTTGCAATGTAAGTATCTCAAGATCTGGTGACATCACGGTTCGCCTTATAACCTAATTCAGCCTAGCTAAACTTGGTCTGGAAAAGGAAGGAGTGAAGATAGCTAATAAAAGACTCTTTAAAAAGGAATGAAAAGTGGAATGATGTTATCAGTAGCCACGGACTAATAATGGACATGGACCCACTTCTCGTGCTCCACAGGGAGCTGGAGAGGCAGACAGTAGCTGCCGGGTCAAAAAGGGGTTTGATGAATTCGTGGTGACAGGTCCACAGATGGAGACTAAAACAACTGGACAGGGTTGCAGGCCTGAATGTGGCAGTGGACCGGGAAGGTGACCATGCTCATACACTCTGCTTAAATAGCATCTCCTGCTGCTGTCCTTAGACGCTAGATACTGCCTGGGTGGACCACTGGTCTGACACTTCAGGTCCTGTCTTTTGTCCTTGTGCCCTTCTGTCAGTACATGCTGAGTGCAAGATCTGTGTGTGCGTGGGAAGGAAACACAACACAAAGCTGAGCCCAGCCGGATCATTTTTGGGAGACCTCTGCAGTCCCCACTCCACTAAAACGGAGACGGCGAAACATCACACCTGGAGTCAAGCATGAGCATCGCATCCTGCTGAGCATAGTTCTCATGCCCAGCTCCTGTAGGAGGGTCAGCTTTCCCACCCTTGTAATAACGGTGCCATCCACAAAGATCAGCAATTCCATTTTCAACACCCTTTTCTAAAATAGCTTAACCTGTGTATTTTCTCTACAACCTGAAAAAGTTCTGTGTATGTTGAATTCAGTGGAGTTTTGATTTCAGCAGGACTTCCAAGAGGGGTCTGCTAATCTTTTTTCTTTCTTTTTTTATGTAGAAAATACAGAGGAAAAGAAGTAAGCCAAATTATCACTGCCAAATACCACAACTAAGCATAGTCTGTCAATCCTACATGTCATTATCTTTATTACAGCAGCATTTCATGTGGACTGTAAAATGTCGTAGAAACGTCATTGTTCCCTCTGTCCAAAGACATATAACAATAATAATAGTCTCTTACAAGTTTATTTTTTTCATCTGTGGATGTCAGAAGCTCTTTAAAAACGTCAGCATCATTATCCTCCCTTTATGGCAGGGGAAAAAAAACAAAGGCCAAGCTGTTCCTTCTAGCTTTAGGCGTCTAGGATCCTTCTACCGTCAGCAAAGGCAGAGAATGAGAAAGATATTTGCAAGGAGATGAGTCACTTTTTGGAAGGGACAAGTCCTCTCTGTGACTCCCATGGGGGATGTCCACCCAGGAGAGCCTTGGTGCCTTGCTGGGGCCTCAGCCAGACACCTAAGGTCAGCGAGGGGGGTTAGAGCCAGGTCATTTGTGCCAGGTTTCTACCCACTCAAGGACAGAGCACGAAATGGAGCCCAACTCCCGATTCCCACCCTCATGCTGTGCCCCCTCTTTTTCTTTCTGAAATACAGGTGACGGCGTGCTTCCGGCGTTACCCTTGCTGTCAGGCTAGCACGGCTCTGTGTGTAGACAAGATTTAAAGCTTGGTTTGTGGCAGAGCAATTTTTGCCTACCCATGCATGATGGCGCAGTAGATAAATCACCGGAAGAAATGTGCACCGAGTGTACTCTGCAGCCCTGCTTTCCGAAATACCCAAATGCTACGCTGTACTTCAGGCGAGGATCCTAATCTTCCCACTGCTCTGCCATCTCTGGCCACGGCTCTGCTCTGGGATGTGCCAGGGGAATGCAAGGTGGAAGCAGAGCAATGCTAACATGCTCCAGTCGCAGGTCCACAGCAGCCAGATCCACGACAAGAAACTCATCCAGCTGACAGCCCGCTCTGCTTCCACCAAGGACACTGCAAACCAGCCGCTGATCGTGAATCGTTGTGAAGCCTGGTTGTCTTTGACCATGAAAACGTCCTTGAATTCACCTCCTCCCTTGTGAAAATAATCCTAACATCACCAGTGTTTCTCTAATTGCCTTTTTTGTCTCACACTGGAGGGCATCAGCCTATTGCCAGCCATTTCATTCATAGCACAGGCTGACTCCATGTGGTTGCCTTCCTTGGGTCCTGATGGTATGATTTTCCCTCCTGCACCTTCATTACGCTTAAATTCTCCTGGGAAACCCTATCACAAGTATCTTTCAAATACTGTGACTTCCATGCAGGAAATGTTTAAGAAACACGATGCTCATAATAGAGAAAATAATGAAGTTCTGAATCTAATTCTACACTTAACTAAAGTTAATGTTAATACAAAGTCAATGTAAGCATGTGTAAAACACACAGAGGAGTCTCACTGCCCACCTGCAGAGAGGAGTTGGAATCTGCTGTGCATTTATGCACACTGAACTGCTTCCAACCTCATGAGATGCCCCCAAAGTTGAGACTCGGGTTATGAAACCCACTTACCTTGCAGCCAGCCATCCTGTCTGCCTGGCTTCTGGACTGGATAACTCTACATACAGCTAAATTCACTGGTCACCTCTGTGCTTGGTCTGAGCTTTCTGGATGCCCATGTCCAGTCTGGAGGTCTGTCTTCTCGACTGCTGTAAAAGTTCTGATCTGTGCAGAGTGCCTGAACTCAAACTGAGTTAATTTTGGAGACTCTTCAGAAGTCAGATGGGTAGTGATGGTGTAGCATCCTCCTTCTGAACACCAGCCGAGTGGACCAGGAGGTGCAAAAGACGGCTATTATGCTCTGCTTAGACCACGAGAGATCAACTCCATGGGTATGGCACCTGGGAACACCAAGCTGCCGACTGTGGCTAAGTCATTGTGCAACCAGGTATAAAACCAGGGAAAAGCAGAAAGGAGAAAGCCTCGCTCTAGCCTTGTGATTAGGGCATTCATCTAATTGTTTGGGGACAGAGAAACCTATGCTTCTAGCAAACTGGTCTGACGCCATAGCTAACCCGCCTTTGAGCGTGAGGTTGGACTAGACGACCTCCTGAAATATCTTCTAACCTGCATTATCCTACGAGATTATGATGCCTACTCCTGAAATTGCTTTTATTCTAACAACGACCACATTTTAAAGGGGCGGATTATGCATCTGACTTGCTCCCCCTTCCAGCTGGCTGCTATAGCCGTGGGCAGCAGGCAAGCTCCTGGGCTCCCTCACTGGTCCCACAACTCTTGGCTTCAGCAGGAAAGGCCAAGTGCTGCCACCAAGGACAGCCATCGTCTGGTGATGAGAATGGTCATCACCAGATGAGACATCACAGATGTGGGCTCCTTTCCCTCGGGCTGAGAAGTGCTTGTGATCTCGGTACCTCATTTTGCAGGTGTGCCCTCCGGCCACCATGCACAGCAGGGGACATCTCCAGCGTGCTAACAGTGCGCTGCTATGGGGAGAAGCTCTCAACTTTTTGTGTGGGTTGCTGAAACCCCCAAGAAAGGTGCCCACCTTACGCAGAGGCATTTCTATGGTCAGCAGAGAGAGGGGAGCACTGGCAGGCAGCCTGGGGCTCTCTCTGCTGTCCGTCCGCCAGTGAGGGTACCGGGAATGCATGAAAGCAGGAACACCTCCCCTGGGACCGAGCACTTAGAACTGCAGTAACACAGCATCTCACTGAAGCCCTGAGAACAGGTAAAGTGGATCCAACCCGCAGCCGGGACTAGGAGGCTCAGGAGCGGCAGGTGGGCTGGAAACAGGGACTGAGCGTGGGAGCTGTTTGGGGTGACACTCTGCAGAAAAGAGAGCTGCAGGGAACAGGGTGAAGCTACGTGCCAAGGATCAATCAGCATTGACCAAAAAGGTTTCATCTAACAGATCAGAAAAAGGAAGAAAACTAGAACAGAATGCTCTGAGGTTAAAGAAACAATTGAAGACACGTCCAAGGCTTTATCATTGCACAGTGATCAATTTGCAGGGTTTCACTGTCACCCGTGGAAGGACTTCAGGAAATAACAGCAACTAGATAACTGCGGTATGTTCCAACAGTATAAACAAAGCTGCTTATACTGATTAATCCTCCCATGCTTCTTGCTTCAGCGGGTTAGTGTGCGTAAATCAAAGCTGTAACATTTCTCCCACTGCACTGTATGCAGTGAAGACCACTGCCCAGGGCGGTAGGTGTGGGTCCCCTGCAGATGTGTGCTGCTTTGCAGAGCACTGCGATACTGACCAGAAGGACTAGTAGAGAATAAACCCCACATTTCATTTCACAGAATCACAGGATCACAGAATGTTAGGGGTTGGAAAGGACCTCTGTGGATCATCTAGTCCAACCCCCCTGCCGAAGCAGGGTCACCTACAGCAGGCTGCACAGGAACTTGTCCAGGCGGGTCTTGAATATCTCCAGAGAAGGAGACCCCACAACCTCTCTGGGCAGCCTGTTCCAGGGCTCCGTCACCCTCAGAGGGAAGAAGTTCTTCCTCATGTTCAGACGGAACTTCCTGTGCCTCAGTTTGTGCCCATTGCCCCTTGTCCTGTCACTGGGCACCACTGAAAAGAGTCTGACCCCGTCCTCCTGACATCCACCCTTAGAATATTTGTAGGCATTTCTAAGGTCCCCTCTCAGCCTTCTCTTCTTCAGGCTAAACAAGCCAAGCTCCCTCAGCCTTTCCTCGTAGGAGAGATGCTCCCGGCCCCTCATCATCTTTGTAGCCCTATTTGTATTGTGTTGTTTGTCTACTCCATGCCCTTCTGTATGAAAGAGCGCATGCACGTGAAAGGTTAAGTAGCTATTGAAGCGTGTATTTTAAATTTGTCAAGACCCAATAGCAGTGCTCTTACTGAGATTATCTTCTTGTCCTGTTGAAACCTGGAAGACTGTCTGAAGAGTAAGGTACAATTTGATGTGGGTGAGAGCAGAGGAATCAAGGTCCTCATTCCTCAGAAGCCTGCAAAATACTTCAGTCTCACAGCGCACTTCTGCTCTCCCTTGATAACAGCGCTGTAACAAGGCTGATAACAACGGGCCACATGCTGTACCTGTTGCACAGCTCCGACTGCAATGAAAACAACGGCCAAATATTACCTACGCACGTAAGGACAAGGTCACCCAATCACAGTAAGTAGGGGAAAACAAGCAAGGGTTTAGCTAACTGCATGGCATGATTACAGCCAAGTCCTGGCACCGGACTCTGTGTTGCTGCAAAGTCAGCACCATCGATCTGTTGTACTTAGTCATAAATAATTCCTATCCGGGCACCTCCGGAGACGTTTTCAGTATCAATCAGTTGATCTGCGCGACCTTGCAGTGGTGAAGGGGAGGCAGTGCTGATTCGGGGTGCCTCGGGCCAGCCCTGGCTTGGCACCCGAGCTCTGCTCTGGCAGCAGGCACTGCTATTGGCTTCACTGAGGGCTGCCTGCGTGGCCACAGGCAGTGTCCCACGTCTGCCTGGGCCACCAGCACCCACCGGCCTGCAAAAGGCAGACTTGTACTTTCTTTTCCACCTCTCTCCTCCCTTCTCAGGTATTTGGGCTTGGATGGCTTTCGCGAAGGGGATTCTTGCTTTTGTCTACATCTGAAGAACTCTATGCTGGGAGCAAAGTCTCCGTGGCCCTCCATTTTGTGTAAAATCTCCATTTTTTATTAGCCAATTCCCACTGGATCTCCCTGATGACTCTATATCCGATGTTTTCAACACCGCAGATGTTATCTACTGTATATACTAACCACATGCCCTTGAAAGACACTCCAACAACCAGCTCATAATAGATTTTACAAAGCCTTTCTGAGACATTTTTAGACTTTGCTTTACGTTTTTTTAAGTGCGGCTTAAGAAGAGTCACCAAAACACAGCGCCCGCCCTGCCAGGCAGCGGTGCACAGCGAGACCGCGTGCCGCATCCCAGCCAAGGGCTGCAGCATCGTGCAGGTACCAGCTGGGTGGCATGGAGCATCACACGGCCTCCATCACTTGCAACGGGGTCTGGGTCGTTCCTGCAGACCCAAAGGCGAGGTGAAAGGCTGCAGCCAGTGAGCGGTGCGAGGCAGGGCGCTGCACCGATTGCCTCCGTGGGGGCTAGGTGAGGAGCGGGGCCCCGGGGCGAACGTGGGCCGTGGGCTCCCCCGGCTGAGGAAGCATCCCTGGAGGCTGCACTGCCCTAAAAACACCTGAGTCATAATCCCCTGTCCTCCTCCTTCCTCCTGGGAGTGGCAGCAATTTGCTATCGGCCGTAAACCTGCCAGAGCAAACTGCTAACCCCAATCTGCGGCCAAGGGACAAGCCTCCGCCCCGCTGTCCACCTACACCTCACCCTCCTGTTTCGGGAGGAAAGGAACAGGAAAGACTCCGGCTCGCACCTCCACGCCCAGGCCCCAGGTCTGAGCAGCTCTGAGTAGTCAGAGGTGGTTTTTCCCGGGCTGGTTTTCTTCTGCCCCTTTTTTTTATTTTGGCATGCAGAGGAAGAATTTGTTCTTGCTCTCCATTCCTTCATGCGGGTGCGCTGCCCGGCGCTGGCTCTCCAGCTGTCTTTGGCAGCTTCTCCTTAAAGGTGATATTCCACCCACGACGCCAGACCGTTGCTGGGTCTGCTCACCCAGCCTTTTCCCAAAGGTTTTAAAGAGTAACTCCCCAAAGGAGGTAATACCTGGCTCTCAGCAATTTCCTTTTCATAGTCAGGGCCAAGTGCATCTCCTGGAGAAGAACCCTTCCATTTAGAAGTGCAGGCCACCTCCTGTACTCCTCTAGCTCACTGACTTAATAAATAATACAGCGGACAATGAATAACAATTTACCACCTTGGAATCTCCATGCTGGCAAGTCATGGAGAAGCAAGGGTCTGTCCCAAGTTCTGCATTTCCCTCCCCTCTGGACTAGTGGAATATGTCTGTCAGTTCATTCAGGGATATAGTCCTGGTCTCCCCATTTAACCTACTTATCTTAAACTATCTTATCCTATTTGCCCCACAATTTCGAAAAAGATCCTACCCAAGGACAAGATCATGCTTGTGAAATTTTTGTGTGTATTGGTTTAGATTTGGCAAAGTTAGGAGGTAGTTAAAACGAGACTTATAATGGAAAGTTAGCTGCTAGCGTCTCTCCATAATACATGTCTACCTTGCAGGAGAGTTGTGAGGATTAATTAATTTGTGTTTGTTAAGCACTTTGAGATTCTAAGATCAAAGGTTCTATAGAAATGCAAATTGTTATTATAATGATAAATTCTTTATATGAGCTCATATGTTTTGCCTTAGAGGCACAGTCTCACCCTGAGTTGCGTAGTCATACACGTAAATCTTCAAACATTATGATGAAAATATACCTCTGAGGGCCTGATCCTTCCTTTCGCTCTAACACTTCATACACAGAGATCCCCTTGACTTCAGGCAGGTCCCGTGCATGGGACAATCATGGGATTCAATGTGTTGGAGAAATGAAAAGGCCATTGTGTACCTCCAGGCTTCACACTGAGACGCAGAATTCCGTCTCACTCCATAAAACTGCTGCCAGTAGTTATGTCCATCTTGTTAAAGAAAGGACTGAGCAGATGACAAAATTTGGATCCAAATTTTGACCTCCCAAAGCTCAGGTTTTCAGAGGTTTATTTAACCTGCTAGAGAAGAAGGGAGGTAAAAAGCCTAGCTCAGCTGCGACTTGCTGCTGTCCCTAACGGATGTAGGAGCTCATCAGCACAGTCAAATGTCATTCCTGATGCACAAGATGTGCCCGTTTGGCCCTTCCCGCTGTGTGCTTTCTCAAGTGGATGAGGTTTTCAGGCACTCGCTGCACAAGTTGCCAAAGGGCAGCAGCCCCACTGCACAAGCCTGCCAATGCCGCATCCCCCTCCCAAAGGGAGCTCTCTGCTTTTCCTTCCCCCTTGCACAGGCTCGGAGAACCACGCTGCCAGTCCCCTGCCTGCAAGAGTGTCCAACCATCCTGGTCAACGTCCTCATAAGAAGCTGCCATGGTTTAACCCGGCAGCCAGAAGCTAAGCACCAGACAGCTGCTCGCTCCTCTCACTCCTCCCCTTCCCCCCCAGCAGGATGGGGAAGAAAATGGACAAAAGGGAAACTTGCAGGTTGAGATAAAGACAATTTAATAAGGCAATAAAGGAAATACTTATAATAATAATGATAATAACAATGGTAATAATGAATATGCAAAACAAACTATATACAGTACAGTTTTTCTTAGCACCCAATGGTCAGTTCGCAGCCAGTCCCCGAGCAGAGACCATGGACCCCATGGAAATCCCAAATTTCATGAAATTCCCAAAAAAGTTCAAACTCCCGGACAAGAGAGGATTCATACTTCTGGAACAGAGAAGAGCCGATAGCTTCCTGCAGCCCAGCCAACCCCATTCACAAACTGGGCATGACGTCTGTGGTATGGAACATTTCCATTGGCCATCCAGGCTCTCTGCCTGGCTGTGCTCCCTCCCAGCTCCTGCACACCTGCTCGTTAGCTGAATATGAGAAATTGGAAAAAAAGTCCTTGATTTCATAGCAACAACTAAAAACTTCAGTGTTATCAACATTCTTCTCGTGCTAAACCCAAAACACAGCAGCTACTGCGAGGAAAATTAACTCTATCCCAGCTGAAACCAGGACAGAAGCACAGGTCCAACATGGGAGCTGCAGGCCTGTGCGACAGGTGGGGAGCGGGTTCTTGGGAGGAATAGTCAACCAACGAAAGTCACCTGCCTTCCGTCACAATATCCCTCCAATGCCAAAATTTATGGCTATCGCTCCTCGCTGTAGTGTCTGGTAATACTGAGAAGACTTTTGCACCATCTTTGCAGCTACCCTTCAGCTAGTCACCTCTCAAACTTCTCTTCACCAGATTATACTAATCCTGAATTAGACTGCAATCATAATCCAAAACGTGAGGCTTTCAGCTGTGAGGTGTTGCTTCATGGCTGTTTACAGTGGGTATTGTGTAGGTGAGACTGCGTCACTTACATCTCACTGAAGACGAATCAAAAGTAGGGAATCAGCATGCTACCTTTTCAAAGTATCTTACCATCTGTTGTGTAGTCTCAAAAGATTTCTGATGCATTAACATCTTTCCAGGAGCAGAAGGTATGATCCAGATACTGTACTGTTCCCTTCCCCTGACATGGAAAGCTTCGTAAGTTCTCAGCTATTCTGAGACACTGTTTGCTACATGATACATCCCTAGTATTAGCACAAAAGAGAATTAATATTTGCCATGTTTAACTTTTCCAGAATTTATAATCTGCTACATATTACACTTGTCTCTCTTCCTCCAAACGTTCTGGGCCCTGATTTGATGCGCTATCCAATATATTCCCTTCTACCCTTCACATTATGAACTCTTCCTGACAAAGATGATAACTGAAGTCTTAACGTGCTGCCATAAACCCCAGGAAACTTCTGATAAGTTTCTTATATTTCACTTTACTATGAGAGAAAGATGTCCTCTGTGTTCCTGTCACTTGAGGAAGAGAAGGCTGCAGGGAAAACCAAGACGCTGAGCTTCCCAGCCACCCTTACCTTGATCAGAAAGCGTTAGTGTGCACTCAGAGCTCTGCACTGGGACATACACTAACCAGAAGACAAACCTCTGTGAGCAGATGTCACTCTGTGCGCTGCGCATACGCAGCGTCTGAGGGGCTGGGCTGTGCTCACCAACACGTGCCACCGCCTGCGGTCATCCCCCGTCTCTTCATGTCGTGCGCGGAACTTCCCACCAGCAGTTGCAAGTTTGCTGGAACACTCTGTAACCTCACTCTGTCTGCACAGCATCTGAAGATCTGACGCATGGGAGAGAACTTAGGTGTTAAAGAAATAACCAGTACTTCAAAGTGTTCATTTCTGCAAGTTCTGGCGTATTTCAGGTCCTGCTGCTGCTCTCCACATTGACCAGCAATCTCCTGTGTGATGGGCCATTGCAGCGTGTACCAGACAAGACACATACAGGGGTTGAACCCATCACTGACATCATCAGTGGTCATCATGTGATGTGGCACTTCATACATCACAAGCACTGAATGCTTCCTCACTCTGAACTTGCAACCTACTCAAACTCTGAGGCTGCTTCTGGAGTAAATCAAGGTCTTGCCCACGGTGGGCTCAGAAGCTGGCTGTGAATTATGTGTGACAGCAATGCTGTGCTCAGCAGATGCCTCTTGGTCCCAGCAATGACTCCACCATGGCAGAAGACAGTCCTCTGCCTGGGAGAGAGAAGCGATCTACGGGCTGAACACCGCGGTGCTGTGCTAGCAGGACTGGCTGTTGCCTCCCCGCTTTCCGGTGCAACCAGCAGACACAACATCAGTCACTTCTATGGTTTCCTCTCCATGGATCCCACAGTACAGGGCTGACCTCTACTTTTCAAGCTAATGCTCAAGAGTTTGCAAGAGCTCTTCTCACTCTTCCTGACTCTGAGGGAATTTGGACAATGTCTTCGTTGAGATGAAGAGTCTATTAAAATGCGAAGTACTTAAAAAGTCCATTATACCACTATATTTTGTCTATAGAACCTATGCATTAAATGTAACGAAGGCTAGAGCCAAATCTGATGATCTGGCTCACTGCTGGTGGGTGCTGAGCTCATGCAGAGGATGATGATACTCAGACACCTTGCAGTGTCAAGTGTATTTAACCACGTGCATATGAGAGCATTGGCTTTTTTCAGTTTCTTTTTTTATCTCAAATCTGTGAATGCGAAGGACTGGAAAAGCCTCAGACACAAAACCGGTGCTGTAATGTCAGAGTTATGTGCTTCGCCTCATGGCATGTGTCTGTGAATGACTCGCTTTGATTATACTGGGGCTACTTTCTCCTAAAAAAGGCAAGTTAGAAAACAGATCGGTAAGCATTTCTGCAGTTGAGCTGCAAAACAAGGCTTTCCAGTCACTCCACGAGGTTTTTGGTCACTCCACAACATTTTCAGTCATGCCGTCTCCTTCAGTTTTGCCACTGCGAGGAGCTATTTTAGTTTGTTGCTCTGACTCAAAAACACACAACATCACCTTTGCAGCACCGAGTGGCAAGAAACTGCATTCAAATGCCCAGAAAACGTACAACAAAAGATGGCAAAAATGTATCTTGGAAATCTATCATTTCCTCTGAATTCCTTTTCTGAATGACAGGGACAATTTATAGCTCTTTTCTCCATGCAGCGGCTAACAAACTGAAAGGGAGTGAGGAGCCGCTGCCCCGAGGGCTGGAGGCAGCCCCCCAGCAGCCCCCCATGCGTATGTCCCACACCCCGCAGCCTGCAGAGGAGCTCCACCTCGAACAGGTCTGCGGCTCGGCACACCCCAGTCTGGATTTTACTCTTCGCAGTCCCAGGTAAATCACTGAATCTCCCTCTGCGCCGCCTCCTCATCCGTAAAGCGGAGGTGCTATTTACGAGCTGTCACAAGGCTTAATTTCTTAAGGAGCTCAAAGCCCCTGGACAGACTCAGAGGGAAAGAAAGCAGCTGAGAAACGTCAGGCGTTACCTCGAGGTTTCCTCCAGCTGCTGTGATGGTGCTGGCTGGGGACCCCGGCTCTCTACTGCTGGGCAGCTCTTGTTGCCTGGCCGGTGGCTGCGGGAAACTGGGGCTTGGCTCCAGCTCATCCCAAAGGCGGGGGTCTGCAGGAGCTGGAGACCCGTCAGGCAGCAGGACCAGGGACCACCAGGTTGCTGCTGCTGTGAGATGGAGGAGACATCGACAGCTATGGGGCAGCCAGACAGTCTTCCCTGTCCCCTGTCCCTTCACTACACCCAGGGCCCTGCTTGGAGAACGAGCGAGGAGGGGAAACCTCAGGAAGATGTGACCACATGCTCCTGCCAGCAAATGCTTTTCCAGTGCCCTCTTCTGGAAGGCATTTTTGGCCCACGCAGCTGCTTCGTGTAAGGTAGTCTGAGACTGGCGGTGACTTGCGAGGAGCTGCAGGAACATCTCCCAGCTCTTCAGACCCGGGATCTGCTCTGTACCTGTCACCCATGGACCTGTGCAGCTCCTCACGCCCTTCAGAGCAGCTTGGCCAGACCCTCAGGGCAGTTGCCAGAAAACAGGTAGCGAAGGATGTGCCTCCTTGCTCTCGCCCGACGTGCCTGAAGGCTGTCCTTGGCTGTCCCCCTGTACAGACACCCAGGGCCAGACCCCTTCCCTCCCTGTGGTGAGGTACCTTCTGCACATCTCATCCCCCTTCCAGCAAGCCCATGCCACCACCCGCTCTCAAGAAGCCTCCAGAGACAAAAACCGGGAGGGGGACAAAACATTTTGGTCATCCCATCCTTTTGAGAAGCTGATATAACTATTAATCACCCGCAAACAGGTAACGAATGCATCAGTTCGTCGGCTAATTGCACCCCAGAGTGGTTCTCCTTGCCTCTTCTTCCTCGGAGCGCAGCCCATCTCTTGCCTTCGCTCTCCAGGCTGAGGCCTGGCTCCATGTCACCCCACATGGGCACCCGCGCGGTGCCTTCTCCCCGGAAGCCACCCTCCCGCGGCAGCCAAGCTCGGTCAACCCGGACCCCACGGGGACGGAGCCGTGGGCTCTCCACCAGCCCCAGCTGGCCGGGGGAAGAGGAGAGGGGGGACCACGGCCAGTACCGGGACGCGGTGGAGGGCTGGGCCTGGGTGATGGCCACCACCCCGTCTTGGCTCCCGCTTTTCCACCAGCTCAGCGAGCGGCTGGGCTCCTGCAGCGGTGGCACAGCCCTTCGCTTCGCTCTCCGGCCGCTTTTCCAACGCCTCCATTGTATCTGCTGCCCACGGAGCCAAATCCCGAGCCTACGAGCCCCGTTCCTTGCCCGCTCGCTGCCGGGGAGGCGGTGTGAAGCTCCTCCGGGTGTCTGATGGGTTCTCTGGGCACAGGCCACGCTCCTGCGGCCAGGGGAGCCGCTGCCGAGGGCAGGTAGCGCCTCGGGGACCCGCTGCTGTGGGTGCCACACTCTGGGACCGCGTTCCTCACTGTCTGCTTGCAGAGAACCTTCCCCAACTCGCGCGTGCAGCCACACACACACAGGCTGAATAGAGTTTTAAATTATTTATGAGCTTTTATTCCTTCTTTTTTTTTCACTGTTTTAACCAAACCTGCTTGATCTCGGTGTTTCGTTTGACACCTTCCCAGGGTTCTCCTGCAGCCCCGGCCTTGGTGCCCCCCCCCCCCCTCCACCCAGCTCCGCACCCGAGGGGCTGGGGGGGGGCAGGGACGTCCCATCGGTCCCCCCACGGGAGACGGGGACACGGGGCGGGCGCGGTCCTCGGCTGAGACCCGGCGCGCTCAGCGCACGGCAGGGGGCGGGGCGGGCGGCGGGGGCGTGGCGCGGCCCGCGCGTGTTCGCCGCCGACGTCACAATAGCGGCCGGCCGGAGTCCCTACCCGGCCGCAGCCGATCGGGGCTGGTTTGAGCTGGTGCGTCGCCATAGCGACGCCGGCTGCCCTATATATAGGAGCGGCGCGGCAGCGGCGGAGCTTTGTCAGCCGCGCTCTCCCGGCCGGCCCCGCTCCCCTCCGGCGGCAGGCCGCCCGCCCCCTGCCCGGCTCCGCGCCCGGCCCGCAGCGGCGGCGGCAGCAGGAGGACGAGGCGGCGGCTCGGAGCGAGGGGACCGGCCGAGCCCCCGCCGCCGCCGCCTGAGGCGGGCTGAGGTAAAGCAAGCGCGGCGGAAGCCGGCCGGCGTGGGGCCACGTGTCTCCGGGGCCGCTGCCAACCGGCCCGGGCTGGGCGGCGGGCCACCCCTGCGCCCGCGGAATGGCCGTCCCCGCCGGGCGGGGGGCAGAGGGCGGGCCGCGGGCGGGGGTCGGGCCGGCCGGCCCGGGGAGGGGGCTGGCGGCGTGTCCCGGGGGCGGGAGAGGGGCCGGTTCCAGGCCAGGCAGCGGCGGGTGAGCGGCGGGACGCGGCTCGGGGCGGGCCGGCTGCCCCCGGGCGGGAGCCTGCTCGTCCCCCGGGGGAGCGGGTACGGCTCGGTGTCAGAGGCCCGGCGGGTGGCGGGGGGGAGGCGGCGGGCGGCAGCGGGGCCTGACCCTGTCCCGCCGCGGTGCCGTGACTCAGGGCGGCAGCTCGCCTTTCGGGGGGGTTTCGGTGCGGAGGGGAGCGCGGGCTCCCTTCCTCCCGGTGGCGTTGGCTTCCCCTCGCCGCGGCGAGAAGCCCGCTGTCCGCCGAGCGGCTGCTCCTCGGTGACAGCTTCCCGGCGGGCCTTCGGTTCGCTGCTTCCGGAGAGGGTTTGTGGAGGCGGCTCTGTCCCGCTTCGGGGAGCGTTAACGCTGCGTGCGGGTGAGAGCGGGGGGGCGAGGCTCGGGCACTGCCGGGGTTTATTTCGTTAAGGCTTGATCTGGTCCGAGTCTCCGCTCCGGCCTGTCTCCGGGCGAGGGCTGGCCGGGGGTGCGGAGTAGTTCCCGGCGCGGCCGCGAGTGCTGCTGGAGGCTGAGAGGAAGCTGTGTGACCGCTGCCTTCTCAGAGTCCCTCGGCGGATAACGTGTGGTGGGTTCCGGTGCAGACTGTGTGTGCAGTGAGTGACCCCCTCGGCCTGGAGTCTCCGAACTGCAACAGCTACAAGTTATTTATTTTTCATACAGTTCGTAGCCAGCCTTTTTGAAAATAGAGGGGACGGTGACGTAACTAAAGGTTCGTGAATAATTTGGAGCGTGCACAGTCCGCAGTCGGAATCTGTGCGGCGAGGCTGAGCGTAGAAAACCCTGGGAGAAGGCAGCGGGCCGACCCGGTGACACGAGGCCGTGCCTTGGCGGTGAGTCAGTGCAGCGCTGAGGGCTTTAAAAGGCAGCGCAGGCTGCTGCGGGAGCCTGTCCTTCTCCCTGTGGGCTGCCCGGTAAAAGGTGACCTGCACGCTCCGCCGTGGGCTTTGTAGGTCTTGGGTGGCAGAGGAGTGTGCTTTTGCTCTTCAGTTCTGGTTCTCAAGGGACTTTCTGCTTGGCTGGTAGGCTTCTGGTAACAAGATTTGGTATGGACTACTGTAAAAACCCATTACCAAGTGTTAATTGGGATCACTGTGAAGAGTTTGTCGGTTAGGAACCGCTCTTTTAGTGCGTGTCTGCCACTCCTGACAGGTGAGATATCTTTTCGCGTAGCCTGGAGGTTGTGGGTAGAACAGGGAGGCTCTAACCACCAGCGGAGCAGCCTCAAGGAAAGCCCTGAGCTCGTACCTGGTTTATGCATAGTCTGAACTGCAGTGAGAATCGAGATACTCGACTGTCTTTGACCTAGTGCGAGTTCCTATTACTCGGAAGTCAGTAACATCCTTAGCTTCTGTCTGTAGCAACATGTAACCCTTTTCCCAGAAACCGGTGAGCTACAACAGTGCTTAAGAGCTGTTGAAAAAAGGTGGTAATCAGGTTGACACTGGTACTAGCCATAATGTTAACATCTCCGATGTGGAGGTGAAGGAAAAGACAGTGGAAACTCCAGGGACTTCGACTAATGATATCTGACAGTATTTATTTAATCTTTTTTATTTGAATAGGTGCAGTATATCATACAGTTGCTGAACAGAGGAGAACTTGCCTTCAAGCTAGCAAGATTACTTTGTGGAGTGCCTCCGTTGTTCTGATTAAATCTGGTCTGTAATCTATGTAAGTTCCTAATCTGTGCTGCTATTGGTGATCACTGTAGGAATTGTATGATTGTAAATGGCGTGACCACGATGTAGTGGTCATACAATGACTAGATGAATTCAAGTGAAGTAGTGAATGTAAATTGTATTAGTTTAAATGAAGTAATAAATGCGCTTTTTTGTATCAACAGTTTGTACTTAAATCCTTTCACGTAAACCTGAAATCTTGGAAATCATGAGTAGCTTCAGCAATGAAGAATTTGAATTAACCTTCCTTGATGAAGGCTTTACTGCCAAGGATATCCTTGACCAAAAAATAAATGAAGTGTCATCTTCTGTAAGTACGATAGGAAAATCACTGTATTTCGTGACGCTGCAAGTTTATAAACTAATGGAACAAGCTGTCTTTGCACATCTGCAAGGCAACCTCCTCCTCAAATGCTGACCTCTAGGCTTATCCTGTTATCCACTCTTTGTAACTTTAAAATGTGTGTTTGCTTTAGGATGATAAAGATGCCTTCTATGTTGCTGACCTCGGTGATATAGTAAAGAAGCACATGCGATGGCATAAAGCCCTTCCTCGGGTAACCCCCTTCTATGCTGTAAAATGTAACGACAGCAAAGCTGTGGTGAAGACGCTTGCTGTTCTCGGTGCAGGGTTCGATTGTGCCAGTAAGGTAAGATCTTGACTGTGTTCTGATCTGTGACGTTGGTATATGTTCAGTTTTACAAGATGTGTTCATAAAAGATTAAGCATAACCAAGCAGCGTTACTTTTGTTGTACTGATTAGTTTGATCACCTAGAAATACCTTTCACAAGTGTAATCTGGTCTTTCTGCAGACGGAAATACAGCTGGTACAGGGCATTGGTGTACCTCCTGGGCGAATAATATATGCAAATCCCTGCAAACAAGTGTCTCAAATCAAACACGCTGCCAGCAGTGGTGTACAGATGATGACATTTGACAGTGAAGTAGAACTAATGAAAGTTGCAAGGGCCCATCCAAAAGCCAAGTAAGTTAAGCTAATTTTTCTGTAATTCTCACTTGGGTTCCCAAGTTACAGAAATACCTGCTGTTACCTGAAACTTGTTCTTGTCTAGTTAAGATAGGCTGCAAAATTATGAGAAACTAAACCTACTTTTAGCCAGTGAAATCTAATCCTATGTAGCTTACTGGCACATTAGGAAAAGACAGACCGGAAAGCTTGTATGTTTAAGCTCTGTCTCATTCTAAGGTCATACCTGCCTGATAGTGATGTCTTTTATACTGGAACTTAAACCCTTGTTTTTTCCTATGCCTAGGTTAGTCTTGCGCATTACAACTGATGACTCCAAAGCAGTTTGTCGTCTGAGTGTTAAATTTGGAGCTACACTGAAGACTAGCAGGCTTCTTCTGGAGCGTGCAAAAGAACTTGACCTTGCCATCATTGGAGTTAGGTGAGCTGATAAAGTAATGTTAAATAAGACAAATGGTCTGACAACAGAGATGCCTTTGTACATGGTGGCTTGAGTTTTGTATAAACTTCTTGACTAATTTGCTAAATAGCAACTGATATTTTGCTATCTCTTTGCAGTTTCCATGTTGGAAGTGGATGTACAGACCCAGAGACCTTTGTTCAAGCCATTTCCGATGCCCGCTGTGTGTTTGATATGGGAGTAAGTCTAGTTCTACTTTCTCTGGAACTGCTGCTCAACTGTTGTGGCAAAACTGAATCACATGTAAAAGTGCTACAGGCTTGAAGGCTAGCTAAGTCGCTGATTTCATGTTGTTGGAATTTTTGAGGTCATGATGGCTTATTTTGACTGGTTCTGCAAAACTCATCTACAGATGTGCTAAAATCAGCAGCTCAAACTCAAATGACTGCTACTTGAACACAATGAGTTAGCTCTGTTCCAAGTGTTAATGAAATGACTTATTTTAGCTTAAAGTAATGCAAAACTGAGAACCGCTTTCTTGACAGTCTTGCCATTAATCTCATTTTAGGCTGAACTTGGCTTCAATATGTATCTGCTTGATATTGGTGGTGGCTTCCCTGGCTCTGAAGATGTCAAGCTTAAATTTGAAGAGGTATAGCTTTGCTTAAGAACTTCTCGGGTTGTGGGCTCTGCTTGAACATTCATCTGGATAAATCAAAATCTTGCTTTTTCTATTTGTGTGCAGGCATATTTGCAAGAACATTTGTCTCCTTGGTCAGAAACTAAATTTAGAGGAAAAGGAGAATTAATCTGAAAACTGAAAATTAGATTAACCTATTACATACATAGCTAAATGACTGCATAAACATGCAGAGATATCAAACTTGTAAAGCAGTTTTTAATTGCAGGCTTCATTCTTACTGGCAGAGGCTTCATCCAGTTGGTGCTGTATTTCAGACTGTCTAGATTGGCAATGCTCCCAAACAGGGGGAAAAGGTTCTCCTGAACCTATGTTGTCCTTCTGGGTGGCAGTAAACTAGACTGTCCGATCTGGTTTAGAACTAGCTTTTGGATCATTTTTTAATTGATCAGTGTTCTCTAGTCTGCTTTCACACAGAAGCAGTTCTGCTTCCAGAAGAGACAAGGTGGCTGGGTATTTGTAGGACTTAGACCATAGAGCAGTGTTGTCGGAGCACCTGCCAGTCTAACCTAATGTGGTGTTAAATGATGCTACATATTTATTCAAGGAGACAGCAAATAAGTTACGTAAAGTGAGTTTTCTGCTAATAATGTTGGCTAATGTCGTCTCACTTGTGATACCCCCTAATGAAGGCTGGCCTCTCATAGTGTTGGCTTATGTGAAACATCAAGAGTAAATGATGTTGTAATTGGGGTCTGTGGCATAACATAGTCATGCAGCAGTTGGAGGCAGCTTAATAACCACTGATAATTTCAGCACTTCAAAATAACTGTTCATGAAGGCAACTGAACTTCAAAGGTGATGACAAAGCTTTCTGTATTCTTAAGATCCTGTGAGATGACTTCTTTAGGATGCAGTAAGCTGGGGAATATTGCGTGACTAGCAGAACTACAGGTGGACTAGAAATTAAAATTCAAGTGTGGGGACTTGCAGGGCATCAATGCTGATTTTATGGGTCTGGGAGTGGTGATTTCCTTCAGATTCAAACATAAGCTGTTTGGTCACTTGCATTTTTAAGTTGCAAATGAGGTCTTTGGTGTTCAAACTTAATCACAAACTAAACTTTGAATGGGGAAAATAAAGCAAAAGCATTCAATAGAGATTACTGTATGCTAATAGTTATTACGCACTTGACTGGTATATTGCTGTGAGCGTGAAAGTCTGACTTCATCTCAGACTGCTGAAATAGCACCTGAGTAACTGCTGAAGTTCTAATACTGGCATCTGATTCTTCCCTAGATCACAAGTGTAATTAACCCAGCGCTGGATAAATACTTTCCTTCAGATTCTGGAATAAATATTATCGCAGAGCCAGGAAGATACTATGTTGCATCAGCATTCACGCTGGCAGTCAACATCATTGCAAAAAAAATTGTATTAAAGGAGCAAACAGGTTCTGATGGTATGTAAACCTAAATCTAATGTTACTTCTAGCCACTGTTGCTTTCCAAGCATTCTCTTACTGGTATATCAACTTCTTCCAGATGAAGATGATGCAAACGACAAAACTCTTATGTACTATGTGAATGATGGAGTCTATGGATCGTTCAACTGCATCTTGTATGATCATGCACACGTTAAACCAGTTCTGCAAAAGGTATGCTCGTTCAGAGTATTACATACTAGTCATGTATCATGGATGTAGGAGAATCCTCGTCACAGCAGTCACATCTCTGTTCACTGCTCCCTCCATGTTGCCAGAATTTGGCATTTGACTTATGAAGCGTGTTGTGGAACTAATTCAAAAGCAAGGGTGGAGAAGGACGTGCAAGCAGCTCTTCCTCCTCTTCTCTGCAAGGTGGAATGTTCTACTAATTGTGGTATTAATTCTGGAAGCTCTGGATTGGTGGTCAGACTAATTATACTCAACTCTCTTCTTTAGCGGCCTAAACCGGATGACAGCTGCTATTCCTGCAGCATATGGGGACCAACTTGTGACGGCCTAGATCGTATCATTGAGCGTTGTAATATGCCAGAGTTGCAAGTCGGTGACTGGATCCTGTTTGAGAACATGGGTGCCTATACTGTTGCGGCAGCTTCTACTTTCAATGGATTCCAGAGGCCAACAATACACTATGTGATGTCAGGACCAGCATGGTTAGTAATTAAGTACCTTAATCCATCAGGGCTTTTGATACAGATGACTGGTGATCTGCTCATGACAGTTGGCTGTCCCTTAACAAACAGGGCCATAGTTTTGGTCCCATAGCTCTTGTAAAACCTCTTTGGTGTGGAAGAAGGCAATGCCTCTGAAGGTTTTTGCTGTGTGCTTAGAACACTGCCGATTACTCTTTTCTTGGATCTACTCATTTCCAGGAAAGGTGCTTTTAAAGGGGTAATGTTAGGAGCCTTTGCATAACCTGGGCTTCTAGCTGGTGTGTTTCACTCCTGCATGACACAAAATCATTACAGCTTCTTTACAGTTAGCTTCTTTGACTAGTAGCTGGAGACCAGTCAGTTACAGTTCTAATAGTATGCGGTCTTCTAAATTGATACCTTGCTGAATGCTGACTGCAGGAGGCAGGAACACTCAATAGTGCTGCTTCACAGTATGATCTGTCTATTTATTTGAGAGTTATTCCTTTAGGTTTAGGTTGAACTCTGTTGCTCGGTGCAGAGTGCTAGATCTCCATGGGAAGTTGTTGAACAGGTCAGCGGAGAAAGCAAGGCTGCCCCTTAAGTGTAAGCATGCTGTGAAACTGCACCTTGGGCAGTAGTTCAGAGTAACCTGGATGCTTTTCTGCACAAGTCAGGTTAATGGATTGCATCTTCTAGAAAAGTGGGGTTTCCTGCAAGAGGAAACCTTTACCTCTGTACTGAAGTCTGCCTATTAAACTGGCAGTGAGCGCTTGGGCAGCAGTATTACCCTAAAGCATGATGAACTTTGCTGGTGGGTTGCTTTCAAATTTATTGAAAATGCTTATGTTTGGGGAAATTCCTGCCATAAAGTAAGAGGAAGCTTCCTCCATTCTTTTACTAGCCTTGCCTCTATAAGCAAGGCTTGTATTGTTTCTTTCCTTCAATTGACAGGAAGTTTCACTAAAGTGTTCCTCAAACCAAGTGAAGCTTTCGGACACAAGTTTGGAGTCTTATGGGAAGGCTAATGGGAAGTGGCTAATGGAGTCTTATGCGAGGGCTCTGACCTTGTGTCTAATTGAACTAAAAATGGCTCTGCAGGAGAATAATTAGCTTTTTTGCTGTGGCACTGGGTTTCTGTTAAAATGTAAAACTTGGTCTGAGACATGCTGAGCTGAATTATGCAGGCAATAATGATTATCCAAGGCTACAGCCCTCTTTCAGCCCTGCATGACCACCTGCGTTTTCTGTTTTGGCAACAAAATTCTGATACAAGCTGGCCCTTAACTGAGGGGGATGTAGCAATGAAGTTACAGTGCACATCTTTCTAGCACCTAGGAAAAAAGCTTTTTTGGAATGTAATGTACATGTATAAAGGTGTACGGCTAAATTTGTGGTTAGATAACTGAGAGATAAGGGACAAGATGGCTGCATATGTCTAAAGCTAGTAGTATATGGGGAGCCACGTAGTAGCACAACTTCTTGCCTTACATATAGTATGAGATAACTAAATCAAAAAACTGTCAGCTGAAGTTCTTCTGAGCTCGTCTTTCAGTACAACTCCTGTCTGAGTATGGAAGAAGTTGCATGGTTCTCGCTGGTCAGCTCATTTATGTTCCTAGTCTATCATCCATACTTCTAGTTTTACACTCCCGGTAATATTGTCTGGATTGGAGATGAGGAGTAAGAGTTCATTTCATGCTCCCCAGCAGTAAACAAAAAAGTACTTTGCTTACCTTTCTTTTGGGCATGTTGTAGTGAAACACTTTTTGATTTATTTGCTTTTTTTCTTCTCCTTTCTAGGCAACTAATGCAGCAGATCAAGGAGCAAGGGTTCCTAGCTGAAGTGGAGGAGCAGGATGTTGCTAGTCTGCCACTCTCTTGTGCCTGGGAAAGCGGAATTGAATATCCAGCAACTTGTGCTTCAGCTAGTATTAATGTATAGGTAATATTTAGTAATTAACTGCAAGGTTAGCAATTGAATTTAGGGCATTTGGGGGACCATTAACTTAATTCTTGCTAGAATTTTTAAGTGGTTTTTTTAAAGTTTAGGTTTGGCATAAACGCAACAGAAATGACTAGGAGATGGGTCACAATTATCTGTGTTCCTATGGAAACTATTTGAATATTGTTTTATATGGATTTTTATTCACTTTTCATGTATGCTACTAAAGACTGACCCTCAACTGTCAAACAAGTATTTGTAGCTTGTGTATGGCAGAACGGGCTAAGCTTAGTGTTTTGTGACCTGTTTTAAAATAAAGTATATTGAAATAGCTGGTCCTGTGTTTGGTTAATCTGTAGAAAATTAATCTGGATGGCTTTTATAGCATATATGAAGGCAGACCAGATGCTGTGAGCCCAGAGCTAATTAATTAATGAAAACACAATTGCTGTGTCTTCTCCTACCCTTGCCCTCCCAACTTACTGAACTGAAGGAACCCCTTAATGGGTAGGGAAACTAAACTGTGTCTCTAGTGTGGGATTAGAAAAACCTTGACCATCACCACATTGAACACTGTGCAGAGTCTTGTGGAAACACATTTGTCTTTTGCTGTTGAACATGAGCTTAACACAGTTGCATGTTGCAAGTTTGACACAGTGCCATTTTTATTCATATTAGTCTGTAACTGCTGTGGCCAGGGCTGATGGCTATTTAAACGTCTCTAGTCATTAATGAGAGAATACAGCACAGGCTCAGTGGCTGCCACTGACGAGCTGCTTGTTATGTGTGCGAAGTATGAAAGAAGTGATGGGAAAACTTAAGAAGCTGAAACTAGGTGGCTGACTGGTAGGTGACAACTGCTCTGACCCTGGTTGCCTAAGGCTTTAGTATAGAATGGATGACAAGAGATGGGACTCAACATCCTTTGTGCATGCAATACAATTAGAAGCTTCTATTTAAGGTCACGAAAACACATGCCACCCTGTTAAACTCCTGTCTTTGGATTACACGGGATAGATGACACTATAGTAAATACTAGGAGCTAATACAGGGTGTGTTGATGACAAAATCAGTGAGTCCGCTTACTGGAGTAGAAGTCAGAATGCTCTGTTTAACCTGATGCTAGTTTGCTGCCACTTGTTGCACTAAAATTGCAACATGTTTCTGACAAACTAATTGGTCCCAGAGCTGGATCTATTCCATTTGCCAGCAGGTCCTGGACTGCTGGCATCCCTTAGTAAATGCCTGATGTGTAAAGAGGAAAATGTTAATGTATTGAGTATGTAAAGCTTAAGCCTTAAGCTTGAGTAAGTTTTAAAATTTAAAGGGTCATCCAAGGGGTAGCATTGCTGATAGAATCAGTGGCTCTAGCAAGAGAGAAATAAAGCTGTTTTTTTACAAGCAGCTGTGACAGACAATGTTTAACCTCCCTTCTGTGCTTTCAGCTGAGACTGCACTCTTCCCCAGCTGAACTAGTACGCTAAACAGAAGCAATGGTACCTCATTCCTGATTTTCTCTTGAAGCACCCCAAGTGCCTTTTTTATTTCTTTGCTTCTCTCCTAGCTTCAGGCTTGCGAATGAAATAGCACTTGCCTTTAGTCTCATGTATCCAGTAGCCAGCTGTTTGGCTACTGAGCTACAGCGGTGCGAACTCCAGTACACGCACACACACTGTGGAGCGACAGCCTTCATCTCAAAGAAACTCCCTGCATCCAAACCAGGGTTTCTTTTAGCTTCTCCAAATTTGTGTGGAAGCTTAATGATTCTTAGCTGGAAAGCAAAAGTAATGAATGGTCACCAAATGTTAATGCTGTAACAATTCCACATCTCAGTCTTGCCCTGTGAGAGCTAAGGGCGTTTGAACTGTGGAAAAATCCTAACAGGTATGCAGAAAAAATACTCCTAGACAACTGCAGGCTTTCGAAAGAAGGAGATGCAGCTACTTTTTAAGCCTGCCTGTTAGAAGGCTGGCACTGGTGGAGCCAGAAGGGAGTAGTGCTAGCGAGACCTTACATGGTACCTGCACTAGCAGCTAGTGCCTGGGTGGGCAAGCGGCACAGTCTGTCTTCCTCTGCTCACAGCCGGTGGAGATGGTCTCCAGCAGGCAGTTTGAAGGTGGTCACTTGTGGAAGATCATTAGTAAGCTTCCCTGAGAGGAATTTGGCAGGCTGCCAGTTAGTGTCTTGATCTGCATTTAAATTCATTTGTTATTTCAGCTATTTCATTGGGTTTTGTCTCAAAAAAAAAAAGAAAGAAAAAAAAAATTTACATATGTTTCTCTGCTGGAGGCCAGGACGGTGGCGACACACTAATATGCATTTTGATTAACTTACGATGTTTCCGAAAGATGTAGCTGGCCTCGGTTCTTTACTTTCCTCTCTCATCACAGGTATGTCATGGCCTCGGCTGGTGCTTTGTGAGCCACCTCTAGGGGAAGTATCAAGTGCTTAAAAAGAACTGTTAATCTTCTTGAGCATCTTCTGTGTAAGAAAGAAGAAAAAAAAAAACAACAAAACCAAAAAACCCCACAACCAAACAAGACCTCACCACCACTGCCAAACAATGGGTTTCATTGGCTGACTTTGAGTGCCTGTGGGATTAATAGATATTTACAGTAAGGGTGGTTTGTTTTTAAGCAGGACACAAGTTTCTCATGTTAAATTGGATTATGCTGAGCAGATATTCTGGACTTTGGGGTACTGAGTATTTATCCTTCATCTCACAGCTGTCCTGCTCCTGGCTTCCATAGGATCTTAGTGGTACATTTCCACTTTATTAGTTATGAAGCACCTCAAGTGACAGGAATGGGTTGTAGGGTGGCTGTGGGGATTCCTACCATCCACATCAGGGCAGTACATTTTGTCGTGTAAGCTGGAGCACCGTGTAGGACAGCAAAGATGTAACAAAGCAAGCAGTGAACTCCTATGGTTCAGTTTGACCTCCCCTCCCCAGGTCTTGCTCTGTTTTGCCACGTTCGTTGATCAAATCCAGTTGTTCTAACTGCACATCTTAGTTATTCCTCCTTGGAGCAAGTTTGTCTGATATGGGGGGGAGCGAGGAGCTGCATGCCAGAAAAATGCAGTTCAGCTGCATCTGTCTTACATAATTAGTTGAAATATTGAAGTTGGAGCTGAGAATAGCCTGTGCATTTCAGCTTGCCTCTCGCTAACCACGCTCCGTATGGTGCTGCGTCTGTCTCACTGTGGGCTTTGCTGGACTTGGCACTCCTGCTCCTCGTGTCCCTGGCGGTCAGTCCCCTCGCTAGCACCAGGGATGGTGGTGTTGGTTTGCTTGGGATCGCTCATGGAAAAAGAGAGTAATGTCTGAGGCAAATACCAAGACATCTCCCCGAGATAAGGGCATGGCGTCTCCTCACCCCATTCCTCTTTCTTGAGTGGTGAAGCCGCTTGAGATCTGAAACAAGTCTAGCTGCGACCTGTAGGTCCACCTGTGGCCATACGTGGCCTGTACTGGAGGTCGGCTGACATCCTTTGCTGCAAATGTAGTTTGATATACCTAAAAAAAGTTGAGAAACTTTGAGTCCTCTGAAATTGCATCAGGTGGAAAATCAAAGGTGGGAGTGTTTTCCGGAGAGAGCGGAGAGTACTGAAGTAGAAGGAGCAGACTGAGAGGAGGTGAGGGATGCGGGGGGAAGGTGCTGATGGCAGAGCATACCACGGCGCGGGTTTCCCTTGTGTTGCTGCATGAGCATTTAACTCAATTTAGTTTTTAAGCTGCCAACTTGTAGGCTGCAACACAGGCCTTGCAGCCAGACGGTGCTGGTGGATGAATCCCCTTGGAAGAGGTGACTGTGGTGCCATTCGCACCCGCAGACTGACCCGGGGCTGGGGGCAGGGACCCCACAGGCCCGGGGCTGGAGGGAGAGCTTTTCTCCTCTCACAGACCTCACCCCCAGCAAGCACTATCATGTAAAACAGGCCTTTTATAGCTAAACACAGCAGTAAGTCTGAAATGGAAAGCTCGTTTCCTAGATCAAAACCAACCCTCTTCCACCCAAAAAAAACCTCCACCAAAATCATCCGCAAGTATTGGAAGAAGAGCTTAGAGAAATATGGTATTTGACTGTCAAAAAGTAAAAGGTCATCAAGCATTGCAATAAAGATTATTGTTTTTAATTTTCTCTTGAAATAAGCAGTACCAAACAAAGTGAGTAATTTGCTTTAGAGAAGCGTCCCTGGTTTTGACATGCATCACCTTGTTTTCTTTGCACTTTGAAGGCAGTTGGTATCTCGGTGACTGTGGTCTGGTTTCCATACCCATGTCACAAATGCCTCCAATTCAAATCAGTCTTCAGCTAGTTGAAACACTGTATTTGTCTCAAAAATACATCAAGAACAGGGAGTATATATGGGGATGGGACATACTTTGGCAAGCTTTGCTGTCTCGCTTCATAGAATCACAGAATAGTTGGGATTGGAAGGGACCTTTAGAGGTCATCTAGCCCAACCCCCCTGCAATAAGCAGGAACATCTTCCACTAGACCAGGTAGATCAGAGCTCTGTCCAACCTGGCCTTGAAGATTTCCAGGGATGGGGCATCTACCACCTCTCTGGGCAACCAGTGCCAGTGTTTCATCACCCTCACTGTAAAAAATTTCTTCCTTAGATCCAGTTTGAATCTACCCTTAGTTTAAAATCATTACCCCTTGTCCTGTCGCAACAGGCCCTCCTAAAATCCTGTCCCCAACTTTCCTATAGGCCCCCTTTAAGTACTGCAAGCCTGCACTAAGGTCTCCCTGCAGTCTCCTCTTCTCCAGGCTGAACAGCCCCAACTCTCTCAGCCTTTCCTCACAGCAGAGGTGCTCCAGCCCTCTGATCATTGTTGTGGCCTCCTTGGGACCCGCTCCAACAGCTCCATGTCTGTCCTGTGCTGGGAGCTCCAGAGCTGGATGCAGGACTCCAGGTGGGCTCTCACCAGAGCAGGGCAGAGGGGCAGAATCCCCTCCCTGGCAGGGCCAGTCTACGTACCTCGATAACGCAGCAAGCGCTGCATACCAGCTGAGAAAGGGCACCTGGAGCAGCTCAGTACAACAGATTCCCAAAATACGTCGTAATCACCGGTCTTATTTCATCCATCCTTAAATGCAGTTCCCTGCCTTGGGAAAACGACAGTATTTGGGCATCCAGTGGACTTAAGCATCACCCTTTTATATTTGGCTACTAAGTTGGGAGGAAAAAGATATGAGCTCTGGGCTGGCGCGCTTGCAGGGAACGAGGACGCAATGCTTGAATAGGGTAACATGGATGCAGTCTTCAGTACGATAACAGGGCTGCTGCTGCGCTTACTGTGAGGACAAGAAACAAATTTTCTATTGTGTTGCTAAATAAAAAAAAAATCCTGCTTAAAAACTCCGGTTACCTGTTGTTAAGTGTAGTTCAACAGCAGCAACAGCATTTTGCTGTAACAGCTCAATAAATACCTCTCCGCAACGATTCTCCCGCTTTCCTGCAGTCAAAACTCGCATTAAACCATTACAGCGTCTGGCCAAAGTGGGAAGCAAAAAAAAAGAAAAAGAAATCCAACAACTCGTGAAATTCCTCGCGCGCCCTGCCAGGACGGCTGGCCGGGCTCCCGGAGGTAGGGGCTGCAGGACCTGCCTGGGCCCCGCAGCCGGGGGGTGATAACTCACTGCAAGCCGGGGTGTTCCTCTGAGCGGTGGCCAAGGGAGATCCTCTCAGAGATAACGATGTGGTGACTCATTAGCCAGGCAAAAGCCCGCAAGATGGAGCTCAGCTCAAAAAAAAGCATTAAAAAAATATCCCCTGTGTGACAGAGCCAAGGAAGTCAGGAGAAAGGAGAGAAATGGAGAGCTTCCAAACGGAACCCACTCTGCCGATGTCAGACTGCAGCACGAGTAAGATGCTATTAGAGGGAACAAATGCAAATAAGAAAGTACAAGGAAAAAGTATGTGCAAAGGAATAATTAAACTATTGCACAGCTCAAATAAACCCCAACCAAACAGAACTCCCTTCCCATCTATTCACAGAAACGGGAAACAGAGGGTTTGGGGTTTTTAGTACATAGAACACTTCAGAATGAGTGGCTTTTTTTTTTTTATTCATTAAGGCTGTTACCTCAGATGTCGCATCAGCTCCCAGCTTCCTGCTTGGGGCCCAGTCCAAGGCTCGGCTCTTTCAGTAGCTATTTTGATGACATTTTTATTCTCCTTTATCACTTCTGGGATTAAGTTCTTTGTTGTCAGGGGTTTTCTTGTGATGTAAATCCATGGAACCAATCTATGCCATCTTCCACAGAGCAGCTTTGCAGGATTGCTGATGGTAAGTGACAACAGCAGACACCAGCTGGAACAAGGAAGGTCAGGCTGGGTGCAAGGAGAAACTTCCCCATTAGGGCAGCCAGGCCAGGACCAGGCTGCTGGTGGGGCTGGCCAGACTCTATCTCTGGAGGCTTTCAAGACCTGGCAGGACAAAGCCCTGAGCAGCCTGGGTTGGCCTTGCAGCTGGTCCTGCCTGGAGCAGGACAGTGGGCTAGAGGCCTCCTGAGGTCCCTCCAGCCCTCATGCACTTGTCCCCACTCCACTCTGCAGCAGGTCTGGCAGTGCCGTGGGGCTGAGCCCGGCAGCACAGTTCCCTCAGTCCAGCAAAGATGTCTGTGGATCCGATTGACAGCACCAGCTCCTCCTTGGCCTTCCCACTGGGGCTGTGGTTGGTGAGATGCCGGTGCTCCAGTGTTAAAATGGATCTAAGCATGGGGTCACAAAGCTGAGCAGCTGCCTCTGAGGAGCTACTGAGGAGAGGTGACCCACTCCTGCCTCACAAAAAGCGGTGGGGGATGGGGAGAAACATGGGAATGAATGCTAAACCATTGCCACAGTGTGGCTGTTGGAGCAAAGGAAAGAGCCATGTCCTGCTCCGTGGGGTGAAGAAAGGTCCTCACCCAGGAACCCTGACCCTTGTAAGGTGGCAGTGCATCTTACTGAAGTGGTTTCCCTGTGTCCCCAGCCGTATGTGCTGCTCGTCAGACTGGGGACCACCATGCTTAAAAATATCTGCAGGGTGGGTGTCAGGAGGATGGGGCCAAACTCTTTTCAGTTGTGACCAGCGACAGGACAAGGGGCAACGGGCACAAACTGAGGCACAGGAAGTTCCGTCTGAACATGAGGAACAACTTCCCTCTGAGGGTGACGGAGCCCTGGAACAGGCTGCCCAGAGAGGTTGTGGAGTCTCCTTCTCTGGAGATACTCAAGACCCGCCTGGACAAGGTCCTGTGCAGCCTGCTGTAGGAGACCCTGCTTTGGCAGGGGGATTGGACTAGAGGATCTCCAAAGGTTCCTTCCAACCCCTATCATTCTGTGATTCTGTGATTCGCTCCTCCTCCCGGGTCAGCCGATAGCTACAGACATTGCAGGGAGCAAACGGCTTCAGAAGCAGGGACCTGCTCCCAGCCTCAGGCTTAGGACACTGGGCAGGGTGGTGGGACATCTGTGGGGCCAGATGCCCATGCCAGCGTCACGGCACAGAGGGTGTCTTCCCCCAGGGGAGGTGAATCTCAGCAGATGGAAGGATGAGACCTAGCAAGTGTGACCCCACAGCAGTCACTCCCCACGGCCATGGGGAGCCAGGGAACGCAGCTGGCATGTCCCACTCTGGTTTGACCACCGAGCTGCTGCCCCTCCTGGCCCAAAGTACCGCAGCAGCAATGGCAGCAATCTTGGAAAGGGTGAGCTCAACGAAGAGACCTTAAAATATACCTTCTCCTTGGTGGCTCAGAAGACAAAAGGTGCAGAAAACCAGTAACTTGCACAGAAAACCAGCAGATCACGGCACGCATGCTGTGCCCGAGCGGTGGGCATGGCTAGATGGCAGCAAGAGCCCGCGACAGGACCTCGCGTCTCCGCTCCCTCCGGGGTCCCAGCGCTGGGACTCGGTGTTTGCTGCTGTCTGCTCCTCAGCAGACCAAGGCCTTCAGCTCGGGGACCTTTGCACGGCTCTGGTTACTGCCTGCACCCTTCATTTTTTGGAAGAGAGGGAGGAAATCCCGTTGTCACCGGCAAATAAACTGACCTGCACTGAGGAGAGCCAACAGGGAATCAGTGCTTGCAGGGAAAATGTAACTCCTTAAATCATTGGCTTTTGCGCTGGGGGGAGAATGGTGGGAAGGGAGGTGGCCAGGGCAGACAGCACCAGCATACCCTGCCCAGGATACCTCCTCCAGATGGGTTACCAGGACCCCCAGGCATCCTTCTCCCTGATGCCACTAAGTCCAGCTGTTTGTGGGACCCAGCAGAGACTCCCTGGAGGGTCTGCAGCGGCTGGGATGAGGCCAGGGTGGTGGAGTGAGGGATCCCTGAAAAACTCTGCGTGAGATGAGCCCGAGTGAACCCAGCTCCCTGCGTTCCTGTCCATGTCCCCTTCCCAGGGCCACACCAGTGCCCGTGGCTCAAGGAGGGCTGGGACCAGGTGCCTTAGAGGGCTTATTGCACGTGGAAAGCAGCGGTCACTCCATACTCAGGGCTGGATGGCTTTGTCAGGGTGTAAGTCAAGGCTTGGGTGCACCCCAAGATGTGGATGCACCCCGAGATACGCCCTGAGAGAGGCCATGAGTTTCTCCCACTGCTGTCCCCTCCTGGAGAAGAAAACCACCCCGCTCAGGCAGATGATGCCAGCGGGGCTGCAGCGAGGCAGAGCACATCGCCGCCGGCCCAGCTTCCCGGTGTTGTCCCCGGTAACACCCAGGGACAGCGTGCAGCCATGGTCTGCCATCCTGGCAGCCCCGTGCTGCCCACCAGCCCCCCCGCGCCTCCCGAGAGCCAGAGTCCGTGTGCGCGGGCAGGAGGGGGGAAAGGAAAGATGAAGTGGAAAGGGACAAAAAGCTACCCTGGTTAAACTGGTTTGAGTGCTGAATTTCTGGTGTCTAATGAGAATTTCTTCTGTCCTGAGCAATACCATGCAATGAAGTGTGATTTATCTTTGGGAGAGATGGATGCAGCTGAGCCGGTACCAGGCTTAAGACAAAAGAGAGTTGACGTCACCCTCAGGAGTCCGGAGGCAGATGTTTAGCATCGTCTCCAGCCTCAGGCCAAAGGTGCAAACCTGGTACACAAATTACCAAGGCAGATTCGCTGGCCTGCGTTAGCCACAGGGTCAAGATGGGCTGATCCAAGTGTTCCTTGCTGGCATTCAGCAGCTGTGAAGCTATTTGCCACCGGTCTACGTGAGCACTGCTGACACTGTGTGTGTCTAGCCAGGTACCAGTTGCCATACACATCGCCTGAAAGTTTAAATTGTCAAGCGAGGAGCTAAGGGCACAGAAACATGGTCACGCAGGCTGCAGAGGCAGGGCAGGCTGTGCCTGGGCAGAAAAAGGAGGTCTTGGAGGCCAGTGTAACCCCACAGGATGTGTGCGGTGCCCATGGAACCCTTTTACCCAGCTCAGTAACATCCTAAACCCGAACTGCGTCCAGTTCTGGGCTCCCCAGGTCAAGAAAGATGAGGAGCTACTGGAGAGAGTCCAGCGGAGGGCTACAAGGATGATGAGGGCACTGGAGCATCTGTCCTACAAGGAGAGGCTGAGGGAGCTGGGCTTGTTCAGCCTGAAGAAGAGAAGGCGGAGAGGGGATCTTATAAATGCTTACAAATATCTGAAGGGTGGGTGTCAGGAGGATGGGGCCAAACTCTTTTCAGTGGTGCCCAGTGACAGGACAAGGGGCAACGGGCACAAACTGAGGCACAGGAAGTTCTGTCTGAACATGAGGAAGAACTTCTTCCCTCTGAGGGTGACGGAGCCCTGGAACAGGCTGCCCAGGGAGGTTGTGGAGTCTCCTTCTCTGGAGATACTCAAAATCTGCCTGGACAAGGTCCTGTGCAGCCTGCTGTAGGAGACCCTGCTTGGGCAGGGGGGTTGAACTAGGTGATCCCCAGAGGTCTCTTCCAACCCCTACCATTCTGTGATTCTGTGAATGCTCCCCACAAGCTTATTCGTGGCATAAGTTGATCACTGAGCCGATATTTTCAGACCTCTACCCCAAGTGATACCAATATCATGTGAATTTGGATCCCAAAGTGTATCAGTAGTTAGAACTACTTTTTTTCTGAGTCCTTTTTTTTTTTTAGTTAATATTAGGTAGGTGAACTAACATTTTTACTGCCCAGCCATCAATACAGAGAAACACTTCTGCAACATTTTGCACCATCTCATGGTTTTAAACTAAAACAGGGTAGGTTTAGGCTAGATATAAGGAAGAAATTCTTTACAATGAGGGTGGTGAAACACTGGAACGGGTTGCCCGGAGAGGTAGTGGAGGCCCCATCACTGGAAACATTCAAGACCAGGTTGGACAGGGCTCTGAGCAACCTGATCTAGTTAGCGGTGTCCCTGCTCGCTGCGGGGGGGTTGGACTAGATGACTTCCAGGGGTCCCTTCCGACCCAAAACTTTCTATGATTCTATGATTCTATTAGCAAACTTCCTTGTCTCACAGTATCTACCCACCCACCTGCCCATCCCTCCCTCCCACTTCAGACCATTTAGGAACGCGTTATCTCTTCGTTCCTGCAGAGACCGCAGATTCATCAGGCAAGACCTCCATTTGTAAAAGCCCATTTGTCTCTTCCTGAATACATCACGTTTATCCCACGATCTGCAATGGCTGTACTTTGCTATAGTTTCTACCGATTTATTTTTGGTTCAGACATCAGGCTTACTGGTCTGAAGTTCCTCAGACTGTGGCCCTAGATTCATTAAAAAAAAATACTAAGAATAATCTGGTATCATGTTTGCCAGAGGCTGATATAAATGAAAGGTTATGCTCTCATCTTTCTGCTTTTTGGGTGCACTCGGGTGGGTACCATCTGATCGAGCAATTTGTTGCTGTTCATTTTAGCAGGCTGTCATAAAACCTTTCCTGCGGCGTTTCAGGCAGTGGTAGCTCCTCAGCCCAGGTCGCTGACACCCGTAGCTGTGGAGGAACCACGGCTGCAGCTTTTGATTAAGGAAATGAACTGTGGAATCTTGGCTTCTCACTGCTCTGCTCATGGCATAAACAGTAAAATGTCACTATTCTGAGATGAAAAAATGCTTGCTACTCTAAGATACATGGATAAAGGTAAAAACTTGCCAGGGTTGAATCCATTCACTTCAGCTCTTCTTACCTGTATGAAACTTAAAGTCACAGCAGGTGTCTTTGGGCACCAGTTTCATCCAGCCCCAGCTTACCCAGGTCCTCGCTGTTCAACTCCATCCTCTCTCCAGGACATGCCAGGGGATGCCTGTGGGCTCCAATTCGTTGTCAAACACTAATTAGTCATCCAAGATGTCTGTCCAGCCTGGTAAGGCTGTGGTCGATTCGCTAAAGTACCAAAAATCCTCTCAAGCCCTGGACAAAGCTGGTGAATGTGCCTTTGAGCTTGGCTTCCAGAGGCAATCTCACCATGCCACCCCCTGCAGCTGGATCTTAACACCTCCCAACAACACTATTTTTTATGTTAAAAATTAATTTCCCCCTGTTTTTAAGGAGAAGGCATGACCTGGAGGGTGAATCTCACCACCATTCAATGAGGTGGGCGGCTACGTACCAGCAACAGAGCACAGGCTCCTATGTCCTCTGGGGCTCATTTCCAGCTATCTTTTAATTGAGCACTGAAACCTCTGAGTTTTAGAGGGCACTGGGCAATCCAGAAAAATGTACCCACTGTAGGTGCCAGCTTCTGGTGCAGGTGAAGGCAGGGGCCACCACAGCACCCTGGTAACCCCCCCCCCAGCACTCAGATAATATTTTCCCGTATCAGTGCCATGCACTACACAGGGATGTGCTGGTTTTTCCTCTTTGTGCCCTTTTCCTTCATACACCCACAGCAGAGGAACCAACTGATTCAAGGCTAGCAGCCCCTTCTCAAAAACCCCTTAGAAATGAAACGCATTTCCTAAAAGCACCTTTCTCTCCTTTAAAGTGCTAATTTGTCCTTATTGCCATAAGGTGTGGAAATGACTAGTGATTGAAGGTGATTTAAATCACATCACTGTGGAGGGAATCAGCTAGCAGGCTTGCTTTGGGAAAAGCCCAGAAGACAGAGCTGTGCATCCGATGGAGGTGAAGACTTTGAAGTGACTCATGCTCCAGGGCAGAGGTAGGAATTGCTCATTGCAGGGAGAACAAGGCAAAACCAGAGGCAGGACATCTAGCTTTATCCTTAGGAAAGTGATTGTATGTCATATAAAATGATGTAGCAAGGAACTGCGTTGCCCGTGCCATCAGCTCCATGCTCTGCTGGTGGCATTAGCCAAGAGGTGGACAGTTTCACGAAAGTCCCCTTGCTTAGTGCATATAAATCCTGTGCCATCATGTTGATATGCTGCACCTCAGGATCAGCCTCCCAGTGCTGGTCACATCCTCTTCCTCATGCCTACTCACCCCTCCCTTGTTTCTAAGTGCTGCTGCTGAATTTTGTGCTTGTGTAAAATGTCCTGGTCAAAGAAATCTTCTGGGAAGACCCTGGGCAAAGAGACACCATCTGGTGTTACCAGTCACTGTGTGGCACCTGTATTTCCATGCCTTGGCAGCTTTGTCCAGGATGGGATGTTCTGCTCCGTCCCCTCGCACCTCCTCAGCACAGATGCCCATTCTGCAAGCATGCTCCTGCTGCCTCCTCCCTGCCAGAGCCTGCTGCGTGCACTGTGCTGGACCTTCATGGGGACAATTTGAAAACAAACGCCCAGTATAGCCGCAGACACCTGCACACACACAAGCTGATGTGCCTCAGCAGTGCGTTCAGGTGTGGGGGGCTGCAGGACCCTTCTGCCCACTGCCTCCCCCCTGGTATCAACAGGCACCCAGCCACAGCTGGCAAGGTGTCGTGTAAACCCAAACTGTACTGTGAACCAGCAACACCCAGGAGGGTGGCGTGTCCTCTCCTCCTGCCGAGGTCCCTTTTCCTCCTCCCAGGTAACGTAAGAAATGCTCCCCTCCCACACTAAACCTGCCCGAGCTCCCCGGCATGGAGCAGCCTGAGCCAGTGCTGACCTCGGTTGGCCTCCAAGGCAGAAGAGATGCTGATTCCCAAGTCATGCTGAGGAAGTAGTTGGGAGAATGCTAGCTGATATGTGCCAAAATCACACCAGCTAAGAACTTAACGAGTTAGACCTTAGGAGCCGGTGGGCCTGCCAGTGAAGCTTCCACCACTCGATGGCACTCAGGACAGGAGGTGTTTTGTGAGGCTGGATGCAGCCCAGGAAGATGTATTTTGTGACATCATGGCCAAGCTGCTTTGGTTGTTGTCAGGACATGTTGGGTTTTTTTGCTGCTGAATGGCATTCCATGCAATACTAAAGTTGTTTGGGAAAGGTCAACTGAGTCTGCTGAGCCTCCTCTTCCTCCAGAACTGGGATGGGTCTCTTTGCTCCATTTCGTTGGTTGCCCAGTCTGAGTGAGATCTGGTGACCATGTATTCAAGGAGCACCTGTGCCTGGCTTGCCAGGTCCAGTGAGGAACCTGCAATGAGCTCATTACCTCCTCAGAGGTGCAGGCCATTTCTTGTTTCCTTGGGCCACCAGCATACCCAACTCCAGGGGGCTTCATGCCCAGGCAATGGGGAAACGGCCCCTCATGGGACCTGCGTAGCAGCTGAGGGGTAGGGAAGAACTACTCTTCATTCCATGGATTGTCTGGCTTGAGCCAGCAGGCAGTGGACCAGGTCCCCGTAAGGCTCATCCCTGCCTGAAGCCAGCAGGGAGCAGAGGAAAGGCACCCATCCCGAGGGCAAGCTCTAGCCTGACAACATGGCTCACACCTTGCACTCCATGCAGTCACTGCCTGCATGCGTGGTGTCCCCATGGGCTGATCTCCACGGCATCCAGCAGCCCCAGAGCACAACCCCTTCTGCCTTGTCAATGGCTCATGCATTGACACTGCCATCAGCGGGGTGTCTGCTAGGACCTGCAGGAACTAACCCCACTTCCTCTGCTCCAGGCCATCTCTGATGTGGATGGTGCCAATCCAGCCCTGCACGCTTGTTTGCCAGGTGAGCTATTTGTACCCTCTGTGGCTGGGAATGGAAAGTCTGCAAGGTTGGATCTGCCAGGGCCGGTGACATAAAGCCTGTCCCACTGAGAGCTGTGCCACGAGGCCCTGCAGGGCTCAGCCCTGGCCGGATGTACCAGGAATGCAGAAAAATTTTGGGGTAGCATCTGCCTCCCATTTGCACAACAGGCATCCAGATGGGATTTTTGTCCAAGACCACCCATGCTGTGGGATGGCTGCTGACACCAGCCAGGCAGGTTTTGTTGGAGACAGAGTTGTGATATGTAAGGCCAGATCAGCTGACGCTGATGGCAATAAAGGTGGTGATCTACCACCTGGTCCCCAATGATCTGCCGGGACCTGGAAGATGACAAAGTAACCCAACTTTCTAGCAAGAACTGTGTCTGGTGGGGAGGATGGCAAACAAGGCGCTATCTCTTCTTGACAGCACCAGCAGAACCCACAAGTCCTCTTGCATCTGTTGTTGGTAGGTGGTGTGGGCTTGGACCTTTATGTGGCACCTCCCGTGTCCTGGATGGATGCTGTTCTGTTTGCAAGCTCTCTGGGGGTGGTGAGGGGCTGCTGGGCACCAAGCAAGCAGAACAAGCCCTTACACAGAGCTGACCATGTGTCTCTGGAGAACATCTAAGGCAGCACAGGAGAATGACCTTGGCAAGGCGCGCTGCTGTCCTTACTCTGGCATCATCTATCTGACTGCAGTTTTTTTCCATGCTTGCAGGCTGACCAGCTGCCAGCTGACCGCGCTGAGGAAGATAGGCAGAGACCCCCTGGGAGCCTCCACCAGTTCACTCAGCCAAGCCTGAAGGAAGGCAGTCATTGCACACCATTGTGTGCTGGCTGTCTCTGAGGCTCATGGGAGTCTGGGCACCATTGTGTGGAGGTTTGGTCTGGTGGTATCAGCACTCACGCAGCCATGAGCAAGTGGGATCCCTGGTGCCACCCAACAGGGAGAAGCATGAAGCTATTTTGTTCTTGCTGGGCCAGTCCTGCCTGCGGAGTACTGCCCCTTGGAAATCTCCCAGTGTCTCTGAGACCTGAGCCAGCACTACTGGCTGATCTGGCCATGTCTGAGTCCAGCTGACATTGGTGGAGGCTAGAGGAGCCAGCTCAGGTCATATCTGGGCATTTTAAAGAGGTCCTCATCACACTACTATCTAATGATGATGAGAATCAAGGTTGGTCCTTGGTGAAGTACGAAAATCATAGAATCCGAATTGTTTGGGTTGGAAGGGACCTTTAAAGGTCATCTAGCCCAACCCCCCCCCCCCCTCCCCTCAATGAGCAGGGACACCTGCAACCAGACCAGGTTGCTCAGAGCCCTGTCCAGGGATGGGGCATCTACAACATCTCTGGGCAACCTGTGCCAGTGTTTCACCACCCTCACTGTAAAAAATTTCTTCCTTAGATTCAGTCTAAATCTCCCTTCTTTTAGTTTAAAACCGTTACCCTTTGTCACTACAGGCCCTGATAAAAAGTGTGTTCCCATCTTTCTCATAAGTCCCCTTTAAGAACGGAAAGGCTGTACCAAGGTCTCCCCGCAGACTTCTCTTCTATAGGCTGAACAGTCCCAACTCTCTCAGCCTCTCCTCACAGCAGAGATGCTCCAGGCCTCGGATTATCTTTGTGGCCTCCTCTGGACCCACTCCAACAGCTCCATGTCTTTGCTGTGCTGAGGGCTCCAGAGCTGGATGCAGGACTCCTTGTGGGCTCTCACCAGAGCGGGGTAAAGGGGCGGAATCCCCTCCCTCGCCCTGCTGGCCACGCTGCTTGTGATGCAGCCCAGGATGTGGTTGGCTTTCTGGGCTGCAAGTGCACATTGTCGGCTCATGTCCAGCTTTTCATCCACCAGTACCTCCAAGTCCTTCTCCTCAGGGCTGCTCTCAATCCCTTCATCCCCCAGCCTGTACTGATATCCGAAATTGCCACATGGTCTACAGGAAACCCAGGAGTAGAAGATCTTCTTCCTGTCAGGAGATGTGGCTGTCACCAGTGCCTCCTGTTTGCAGGCAGGTTGAGCTGCGAGGAGGCTTGCTGAGATTTGTGGCACACTCAAGCTGAGCAAGCATGGGCTGGTGGGGGAATTACCATCAATTGGTGCTGGCTCAAGCATGAAAAGGAAGTTTAAAAACACACGCCAAATACGAGCACTGAGACTTGTAGCTGGGTGGAAGCAGCGTACAAAGGCAACTGGCACAGAAGGAACGAAAACTAGAGAAATGATGGTGGAAACGCAAGAAACACCACAAATCTTGCTGGCTGGTGGAGGAATGGTCTAATGTCAGCTTTGAGACTCAGCTACCAGAATATGGAAATTCATTCTAATTGTCATTCACTGTTCCCTTTGTCCCTTTCCCTGTATTCTGAGTGGTGTCAACCCCCCGCAAAAACGCAGGGGAGTGCAAACCTCAGTTGCCCTGAGAGTAACTCTGCCAGGCGACTGCTACAACGGAGCATAGAAATAGAGGGCTTTGTCCCCTCTGTTGCCACCTCACCAGCCCATCCCATGCACAGTCACACCCACACTGCTTGGCGGGGACCTTTAGGCACATTCAAGCATCCTGCCCAGCGTGGGTGCTGGATTCTCCTTCTCTGGAGATATTCAAGACCCGTCTGGACCCGGTCTGTGCAGCCTGCTGTAGGTGACCCTGCTTCGGCAGGGGGGTTGGACTAGATGATCCCCAGAGGTCCTTTCCAATGCCGAACATTCTGTGATTCTGTGATTCCGTAGGTGCTGTGAACTGCGCAGGGAAGGTGAACATGGAGGGCTGCGAAGTCATCCAAAATGGAAAGTGAGGTTTTTCTTCAAGCAGCTTGCTTTGCTTTGAGAGCAAATAAAAATTAAACTCCTGGCTCCTTTTTGGGTGTTGCCATAGCAACTGAGGTGGCCACAGCCTCTGCTGCCCGGAGAGCATCACCCGGGTACCATGTGGTGGGCACAGGAGAGGCCACATGGAGATGCAGCCAGGGTGGCCAGCATCTCCCTTCACAGGCACCACGGGACAGCACCACATTCGAGGCAAAAACGAAAAAAACAACCCTTTTTTCCCTGTTTTTTTTATATAGTTTCCAGCAGCAGTGCTGGCAGTCATCAAAGGGCTGAGCAGACTTGGAGTTGGCAAGTTGCATTGACTGAGCAGTCATGCAGGTTTCACCAGCGTGGCCCGTGATGCCTTGGTCCCAAAAGACTTTGGGATCCTCACGGGAGAGCTGGACCCCCACAGGGCCCTGCCTGGGGAACCTTGCTGCACCGTGCAGCCATCACCCGGTCCCGCAGGGGACAGCGGGCTGGCAGTGGCATGCCCAAAGGGTGGCTGATAGCACCATCAGCTCAGCTACAAGTGGCGGTGAAATCTCCTGCCAAGTAGCTCAGAAGGGTTCTACAGCTGCTTTTGAGATGGCTTAAGCTACTCCTGCTTAAAAATGAAGTTATTTTCTTATATACTGTGATCTTTAGTGAATAGGGCTCCCCAGGTGGGGAGCTACCAAGGCCATTTTCCCCAAAGACCGCGTTTCCCCAGCGTGGCCAGGGTGCCTGGCAGCAGCAGCTCGCTGGGGCATCACCGCACACGATGCTGGCGAGATGAAGGGTGGCACCGTGTGGGGCGAGCCCCAGCACCCGCAACCCATTTCCAGAGCACCAGCACTGTCCCCAGCAAGCCTGCAGCCTTGCTCCTCAGTGTCACTACATGCATGCGGTGCCGCCGCCTGTGTCCTTCAGCAGGCATCTATCCTGCTTGTCACAAGTCTCACCAGTATTAATAATTTAGAAGGAAAGCAGCACAGGAATAACCAGGGCTGTGCAACATGAACATCTATATTAGCTGGGTTTATTTTATTTTCTCCAAGGAAAGCATGTGCAGTGTTTTGTTCCTGGTTATTAATGACATACTAAGGCACAGTTGTGGCACTCACCTTTCCCTGAGGAACTAGCTGCCAGCGTTGCCCCTGCTGCCCACAGCATCCACTCACAGTGGAATCAATCATTTGCCCTGAAAAGGTTCCAGCAAAGTACTGAATAGAGAATAAAGAGGAAAACCATACGGGTTCACCAGCAACCTGGCTCTCGGCTGAGTGGTTCAGTCATCGCCACAGCCCCAGGAGCCAGGTGTTTGCTTGCACCAGCTGGGTCTGGCTGAGGGAGGAAGGGTTTCTCCTCCCACCGACGCTTTGCCATTGCACCCTTGCAGTAAGGGAGGGGAGAGCCACGGTCCCGCACGGCACCCCCGTGAGAGCTGGCGATGAGCAGCCCGCACCGGGGCTCTTGGTGCCCCTGGGAGGACAGCGCTCCCCAGCTCCACGCTGTGATGTTCAGCTCTTGGCCTTTCCCCTGGCTGCTCCCAAAACACTTTTAAAAACACTCACAAAGACATCTTGCCCCTGGAGAAACAGCCCAAATGGAAGCTGAGTCCCAGCTTCAGGCACAGGATTATCTATACCAGTTCTGTGTTTCTCCGTAACAGGGGAAGGCCCAACATCCCATTAAGTAAGATAGCTGGCACGCTCCTCCAAGTCTGGGCACCTCAGTGTTTCTCCAAACAACCCCCTGATTTCTCGTATTGGATTCTTGCCCAGCTTTATTCACACATTTGGTTTAAGACCTGGGCAAGGAGCGTCCCAGCCATGCTCCACAGATCCCCACCACCGGCTCCCATGGCCACAGCACAGCGAACCTGGGCTGTCTCTGCAGCCATGCTGCGGCAAAGATGCCCTAGAAAAGTTCTCAGAAGCAACACAGGGTCCTGCAGAGCTGAAAAGAAGCAAACCCTGGGGAGGCTGCCTGCCAGATACCTCCTTTGGACCTCTTGACCACTGAGGCGTGCTCGGCACAGCATGGGCTACAATCCGAACCCCACAGAGGAGGAAGAGGGTACTTCTTCTTGCATGTACCCACGATGGAGACACCTGCTAGACATGGCAGTTTGCATTCTTCTCCTGTGCAAACAAGCCAAGGAATGCATTAGAGGTGCCTTAGTATATAAAAGAAATACATGGCTGCTCTTGCCAGCAAGGACAGGCTGGAGCAGAACCTCCATGGCTACACGGCCAGGACTTTAGCCTCATAGACTCATGGGATTGTTTAGCTTGGAAAAGACCTTTAAGATCATCAAGCCCAACCGTTAACCGAACACTGCCAAGTTCACCACTAAACCATGTTCCTCAGCACTATGTCTGTATGTCTTTTAAATACCTCCAGGGATGGTGACTCAACCACTTCCCTGGGCAGCCTGTTCCAATGCTTCATAGCCCTTTCGGTGAATAAATTTTTCCTAATATCCAATCTAAACCTTCCCTGATGCAACTTGAAGCTTTTTCCTCTCATCCTGTGACTAGTCACTTGGGAGAGGAGACCGATACCCACCTCACTCCAACCTCCTTTCAGGCAGTTGTAGAGAGCGATAAGGTCTCCCCTCAGCCTCCTCTTCTCTGGACTTTGCTGGAGAAAGCCTGGATTCAACCCTGGCTGAGTCTGTACCCACACTGGGCTTTCAGGATATTACTTTTTTCTCTTTGAAACTAAAGAGCAAAACGCAGATAGCGAATGGAAAGACACCCGTGTCCCGACCTGGGAAGGACAGCGGAAGTTTTTGCAGTGGGTGACTTTGATGGGTTGCGACCCTAAGGCAGGACCTGTCCCTGCTCCTGCTCTCTTCTCCAATGCAACCCCACCTCCACCACCAGGGAAGAGCAAGCACAGCCAGCATCACCTGGGGGAAAGAGGCTCCCTCGCTTACACCTCATTCCCTGCAGAATGGCCTGGGTGACAGGAGCAGGAACGCAGAGGTAAACTTCATCCAGGCTGTAATTCGTCATATTTGCTATGATACATCTCTGATCAGCTCAGACTTGGAGTGTGACCTGCCTTGTGCACTGAGTTTCGTACCGCTGCGTGTCAGATGTGGTTAAGGCAAAGGAAGCTGCCAAGATCCTGGGCAAAACAGTGCAGGAAAGGTAAAAAAATGCTGGGGCGGGGACCCAGGAGCACAGCTGGGGAGGAGGTGGGCTAGGAGTGCCCAGAGGTTTAGTGCTGCAGCTCCCAGTGCCAAGGACCATGCAGAGAAGACACCAAAGATGTGCTCAGAGCTGCAGCCCTACAGGCAGGGAGGGTTTGGGGGAGTTGAGGATGACCTGAGGTTCCAGTCCCAACCCACCCGAGCCCTGGCAGCACCAAACACTGAGGTGTGGGAATGTGCAGTTGAACAAGGAGGTGACCCTTCTTCTCACCTTCAGGTGAGAGACGATTCCCTTGGGTGATACTCCAACCAGTAAAGATTTTGTCTGGGATAAATTGTTCCTCCATCAGGAGGAGCCAGCCCACTGTCAGCCTCTTAAAATAACCCACCCTACTGGTGGTCATGGGCTTACCTTCACCTCTGAAGACAACAGACAGCCGCTAGGACAGCTCCTCACCTCCTCCTTCCGGCCAGTGAATAGAATAGAATAGAATAGAATAGAATAGAATAGAATAGAATAGAATAGAATAGAATAGAATAGAATAATGTCAGTTGGAAGAGACCTACAATGATCATCTAGCCCAACTGCCAGACTGCTTCAGGGCTGATCAAAAGTTAAAGCAAGTGCGTTGTCCAAACGCCTCTTAAGCACTGACAGGCTTGGGACATTGACCACCTCTTTAGGAAGCCTGTTCCAGTGTTTGACCACTCTCTTTGTAAAGAAATGTATCCTAATGTCCAGTCCAAACCTCCCCTGGCACAGCTTTGAACCATTCCCACGTGTCCTATCACTGGATACCAGGGGGAAGAGCTCAGCACCTCCCTCCCCATGTCCCCTCCTCAGGAAGCTGTGGAGAGCAATGAGGTCACCCCTCAGCCTCCTTTTCTCCAAACAAGAGAAACCCAAAGCCTTTAGCTGCTCCTCACAGGACATGTCTTCCAGCCTTTCACCAGCTGTGATGTCCTCCTTCTGATGCACTCAAGGACCTTCACATCCTTCTTAAACTGTGGGGCCCACAAGTGCACATAGTACTCAAGGTGAGGCCACACTAGCGCTGAATACAGCAGGATAATCACCTCTTCAGATCATGTGGTCATGCTGTGTTTGATGCACCCCGGGGTGTGGTTTGCTCTCTTGGCTGCCAGGGCACGAGGCTGGCTGCTGTGGAGCCTGCGGTTGACCGGCACCCCGAGACCCCTTTCTACAGGGCTGTTCTCCGGCCACTCCTCTCCCAATTTATACTTGTGCCTGGCATTACTCCATCCTAGGTTCAGGATCCAGCATTTGACTTCTTAAATTTCATCCCATTAATCATTAACCAATGCTCCAATCTGTCTAGATCCTTCTTCTAGGCCTCTTGTCCCTCAAGAGAGTCAACAGCACCTCCCAGTTTGGTATCATCAGCAAACTTGCTAATCGTGCATTCAGCTCCTGCATCCAGATCGTTGATAAATCTATTGAACAGAACTGGCCCTAGAACGGAACCCTGAGGAACACTGCTGGTGACTGGCTGCCTGCCAGATGTAGCCCCATCCACTACAACCCTTTGAGTCCTGCCCTTCAGCCAGTTCTTCACACAGCATGCTGCAAACCCTCTCTTCCCACAGCTGGACAACTTGTTCAGGAGGATGCTGTGAGGGACAGCGTCAAAAGCCTTGTTATAATGCAGAAAAATGACATCCACCACTTTCCCTTCATCCACCAGGTAGGTGACCTTATCATAGAAGGAGATCAAATTAGTTAAACACGACTTTCCCTTTGTGAGCCCATGTTGACTGTGCCTGATGATTGCATATTCTTTAAACGCCTTTCAATACTACACAGTATAATCTTCTCCACAATTTTTCCAAGAACTGAGGTTAGACTATCAGGCCTGTAGTTCCCTAGTCTTCCTTCATGCCCTTTTTCTAGATTGGAGTAACATCAGCTAGCTTCCAGTCATCAGGGACCTCCCCAGGCTCCCAAGACCTTTGGTAGCTGATCGAGAAGGGCTCTGCCGTGACATCTGCTACCTCCCTCAGTGCTCAGTGGTTTCTAACTTGTCAGGTATGGCCACCAGTCTGAGATGAACCCCACCCTCTGGTGATGTACTGCCCGCACTTGAACCACACCGACCACGAGGGAGCGTTCAGAAGCGTGTCCGCATCCAAACCACCGCATTGATAGAGATGGGCAACAGGCAAGGTCCGCTTCCAGGCACACAGCTCCTGGCGATGCAGGCACATCTCCAAAGCTTCTACACAGAGAGATGCTCTGCTCTCGTGGTTTCCTCCCGTTTCCTTCTTTTCCGATGAAACTGCTCCCCTCCCAAAAGAGACAACAGCAATTATCGGGTTCACCAGCAATGTATCTGCCATCATGCAGCCTGGGGATCTCAGAATGCCAGTCTGCCCACTGGACCATTAAAGTCGATGGCTGTTCCCAACCTTTAAATATTAATAGAGGGTGCCGTGCATAATGGATCGGGGACTATCCATGGAGACCATCTGCCCGGTGGCTGCACAAATGCTCGCGTTGTTCTTCGCAGGAGTTCATTACTCAGAGCCTAGTGCTAAAAATATGTTGCAAAGGGCTTTATTTAAAAACAAAGGGCTAATGCAAACCTGGCAACAGAGAAACACAAGACCGAATCCAAGCACCTCCGCCACTCAGGCTGGAGTTAAGCTGCAACCAGACAGGCACTAACTTAATTTGAAAGGCAATGACATAATTCTGAATGAGCTTAATAGGACCTGCAATTCATACAGAAAAGCCCGAATTTATGTAGTAATTAGCCAGAGCTTTTAGAGTGCTAGATATCTCCGTAGCGAGAAAAAAATGACACAGCTTATTAAAGCAAGGTAAAAACAGACCTGCTCATGGTTTTTTGTGCTAAACTACACTTTTGCTAAGTTAGATTCTATTATTGATTAAGCACACAATTCGTCAAAACACCAAAGTCACTTAACAAGTTAAGTTTTCTACTAATCACGTGGACATCACTTAGCAAGTGATGAACCCCCCTACGCACCGGTCCCTCCCCGAAAGACAGCCCCAGAGCCCGACGAGCAGTAAAGGCCTGCGAGCTTTTCACTGATTTCTCCGTCGGTTTTGAACTCCGCCTGGATCACCTCTCACACGACAAATCCTGGAGGACAAGCCTGGAAATTGCCCTCCCCTCCTAGTCCTCATCACCAGCCAGGGACGCAGACACGTCCTCAGAGGAGCTCTTCAGAGCACAGCCAAGATGTTCAAAGTCACCCAGTGACTGCGGATGCAGAACGTCAGCCTCCGAAGCAGGTCTGATTTTCTTAAGAGGGCTGCTTGGCAGCAGCAGATAAAGCCCTCTCCAGTACTTAGCTGGCCTGTAATCAACAGGTTTCCTGTATCAGAAGCCACCTTTGAAAAGCTCAGCCTGCTCAGGCTTCAGAGCATCGCCTGCGGTCCCCTTGGGATGCCGTGCGCGATCACCTTCCCTGGGCACCTTCCTCGCTCGCTTTCCAAACGGCAAGCTGGGAGCGCCTTGCTCACACACCCTGCGCCAGCCCTAGTCCAAAACTGAACCGACCCACCCTGCCCCGAAAAGAAGAATCTCCTCAAAACTGGGCAAGCAGTGGGGGACAGAATAAAAAAATCAAACCTGGGACTGGAAAGTTTGAAGAGGCAAAGAGAAAGGCGGAAAAACTCGGGCTGGGGGAAGCAGGACACAACCCCAGTGTCGGCACGGGGCTGCGCAGGGGCTCGTCAGCCCGCGGCAGGCAAGCAAGCTCCGTCAGATACCTCGGCACATTCCAGAGCAAAAACTAGGACAGTAAAGAAATGGGAATTTTTTGAACACTGAAATTCCAACTCTTTCATTTTGTTTCTGCAAAAACAAGGTCAAAATGAGCTTTTGTAAGGAGATTTTTTTCTTTTCAAATGAGAAGAGTTTGGGCTTTGTTAAACAGCTACTTTAACTTGCTATTCACTACAGACAGAAGTGGAAACCAGAAGAGGGGAGACGTCACGTAAAGGTGGAGAAGGTGACAAATGTCCCACTTACAAGAGCAGAAGAATGATGACAAGAAGAACTGTCGCATTTATGAACGCTACAGCAAAACCATTTTACATCCTTGGTACCTAAGGAAAGGATCTTGTGCAATGCTTGACTAAAAACATGCCTGACTCATTCTAAGATCGCACAAACGCGATCCAAACGCTGTGGTCCCTCTCGGAGGCACCGCCCCGCGACAAGGTCAGCGGTATTTCTGCACGTTCTCCCGAGCGCAGAGATGCCGAAGCCCTCGGTGGCCGATGTGCGTCTAAACCTTCTGCGTCGAAACAACCGCTGCCCAGCCCGCGCAAGCAGAGCCGTCAGCCTAAGAACATCTGCAGCATCTTTAGCACCACAGCATCTTCTGGCAGCCAGCCAGCAGCACCAACACACGGAGGCTGGAGACAGGCTACAAGCAACCACGGAATTAGATTTATTTTTTTTTTGGCAACACTTTGCTTTTTTTGCTGGGCTCGCCCAGGGAAAGCAGGCAGGCTTCTGATTAACTCCCCTTTCAGGGCTGCGCTCATCAGCAGAATGTTGCCGTTGAAAGGACAGTTGATTTAATAGCTCAGATTTGAATTTCTATGAAAAAAAAACCCCACACTTTTCTGTTTAGCAGCACTGACACGAGCCTGTATTGTAGACCGAGTCCAACCTAACAACACATTTCCATTTGGATATTGCAACCACCTCTCTCTTTTTTTTTTTTAATATTGAATTATTAACATCTAACCACTAGTAGGTCATTCTACACAGCAGAAATCCCTTAATTACATGCTTAACGTTAACCTCAGGCCAAATCATTTGTCGATACTTTGTTTTGCTTAATCAGCTATCTGCAGACTCAGTGAACACGGGGAAAACTACTTTCTGTGCCACTGATGCCAAACGTTATTCCAGCAGCATGTACCTGCTACCCAACAGGACGAAGATACTTTTATTTTTTAAATTCGTGGTCGCAGCATCCCAGCCAGCGGGGCCGGCAGCTTTCCCTTCGGCGCCTCGAGCTGCTCCGCATCCAGCAGAACCCGAGCTGTCACCTTCCTGCGGTCTTCACAAAGGAACTGCCTTTACCCAGGACCCAGCTGGGATGGAGCAGGATCCCACAGGCACAAACATCACCGCGTTCACCCAGACGTGACAGCGGGCTCCCAAAAAACCCCGCGTACTTGCAAGGCAAGGTGTCTCAGACAAGACGGGGCCACGTCGGGCAGGGAGCCAGCCTCGTCCTTCCCCCAGATACGCGACGCCAGGAACTCACTGCATGCATTAGGCCAAGACAGGCGGTGACAAGAAAAGTAGTCTTTTATTTCAATTAATATTTCTTGGCATTAGGCAGATATTAAATAACACTGGAATGCACAAGACTATTAACATATCGACAGCAAAAGGGAGGAGGTGTAGCCAAGTCGAGAACAGCAGTGCGAGTCACGTCACCTTGGGGCACCCAAAAGCCATTTAACGCAGCAACCACCAGAAAGCAGGACTCCACTGAGAAATACAAAACCAGGACGAACTCCTTTCAGGTCTTTTGTTAATACAGAAACATCAGAACGATTGACAGTAAAAATGAACGAATATTTGCATTCAGGAATTAAACAGAGTGAAATATCCACAAACTGCTAGTCATGCATTTCTTTTGAAACAGCAATTTGCTAATGCATAAATATCACAAAAAAACAATCTCCAAGATTTGAATAAATCACAGACGACTAGAAGAAACAAAGCTCGAATTCTATTTTATGCCTTAAATAGATGACCTAAATATTTAAAATTCTACTTCACCATATATATATAATTTATATATATATTAAAAGAAAGTAAAGACCATTAGATAAGTGCAAGCAATTTTCCTCAAAAAGAAAATTGGAACCATGCCCAGGAAAGCGGCTTTTTTTTTTCTTTTTTCCTTCTTTTTTTTTTTTTGAACTCGCTACTCCATTCAGTCCACATTTTAATTATTTTTTTCTTACACAGTAATTTCTGAAGCAAAATAAATTATCAACCATCTGCTATGTCGGGTAAAAGTCCTACCTAGCATCTTCTCGGGAACTACTAGGACATCACCTTTCTTACGGACTAAGCGAAGTTGTATCTCACCAGCAATCTGAACTCTCTCGTAGCTGCATGTAAACACACCTTCCGATTAACGTTTAAAAAGTGTAGAGTGAATCGTAACATTACAGGGAAGCCGAAACGGAGCTGCCGAAGGAGAGCTGCACTGGTGTTAGTGAGGGGAGCGAGGGCTGGTTCGCTCGGACACGCACGCGCACACACACGATCTGGCAATGGGATCTTCTCCGCGAGGTGTGGAGGGGTGGTTGAGAAGGCATCCGTTTGCGAGCAAAGCTTGGAGGACACAAGCCGAGGTTCTCTGTGCACACTGTCCGCTTTGATCAGAATTGGCTCGCGCTACTGGGGTCGCACTGTAACAACCGCACGATGGAGGGATCGCTCTTGGCACCTTTGATGAACTCTTCCAGTGACAGTTTACCTGAAAGGGAGGAAAAACAAAATGGAAATAAGTGTTTGAAAAGTCAGTTGCTGCTGCCACCATCGCTGCAGCTTAAAAAAACCCTCCTCACTGAAGCAACATATGTATATTTAATCTATCGCAAAGGCATCGAGGGGAATTTAGTGCAATGCACAGCAGCCAAATCCCACTCAAGCCCTTAAGCCCAGATGCATTTTCCTTCTGTAAAACAATCTAGCATAATAATTGTTATTTTTTTATTTAAAGAGACAGTGCCAAATATAAAAACAACTGTTCCAATATCATTTGGCAGTTTTTTGCCCAGAACCAGACTACACAAGTTCGACAACACACGAACACAAGGTGTGGTACCTGAACACATGTACGCTTTGAAAACGATGCTTCTATTACTACGACGTTTTAAACCTAAGTATCCCAGATGTCCCCCAGTTTGCCCCCTTGTTTGTGTTGTGACATGTAGGGCTGAGCAGTCATGGCTTCTCCTGCACCTACAAGGTCAGGCTGGATGGGGTTCAGGGCAACTGGACCTAGTGGTAGGTGTCCCTGCTCACAGCAGGGCGGTTGGACTGGATGCCCCTTACAGGCCCCTTCCACCCCAAACTGTGCTGCGATTCCATGGTTCTACAAGCCGCTTGCTGTGTCCTGCTGGGTGCACAGGAACAGGACCAATTTCACAGGGCAGCAAGAAAAGCCAGCCCTGGAGGAGCCACCCATTGCCACGTGCTGCTCCTGAGCGTTTCTGGTTTATACACCTTCGGTTGGGGACAGAGGCGCTGACTTGGATGGACCCTGTGACAGGCTGCAAAGGTGATCTCTGGAGGAGCGACCACGAGGAGCAACTGCCCTGGCATCCCCTGGCTCCAATAGTCCCATGGCACAGCACGGCACAGCACGGCACGGCACGGCAAGGAGGGAAGATCCCATCTGGTCTCCCAGACCTCATCCTGGGGTGGCCCAGCCGCCTGGCAGCTGTTTCCCAAGCTCAGGACCAGTCCCCTGAACAAATGCCATCGGGAGCCTGGCAGCAGTGTCTGCCTTGCCTTTTATCACCAGTGGTCTCCTGCTCCAGCACCCACAACCACGGCAGAAATGAGCTGTAGCAATATTAACGAGAAACGAAAGAGTTCTCCCTATGAACAGGAGGACACCAGCACCTGCTGCGTCCCCGATGCTGTGCCTGCTGATCTCCCATCCACCTCGTGCTCCCAGCACAACCTAGCCCCACCCTCACACAACACCCTGAAATAGAGTACTCCAAACTATCAGGACATTTATTAGCTTTTCCCTCTCCCTGCAATACTGCAAGCACAAATCAAAAAATCCATCTGAGATGTCCAACAGTCAGACGGGAAAAAAAAACATTTCCAGCCGCCACGAGCACGCGCATTTCCCCGCACGCAGACCTTATTGCCTGGCACTGCACGGCTTGCAGGGCTGGAATTTTACCAGGAATAGGAGGACTTTATTTCAGCAACAAAACGCAACTGATGGAGGATGCGTATAGCAGATTTTGTGACCACTACTTTGTCACACACCTGCACGCACCGCTACTTTCTGCAGAACAAAAAATACTTTAATCATCTTATTTTAGGGCCCTCCACGTGTGAAGTCAGGGGATGAAGGTCTAGTTTTGATGAAGTCAAAGGTAAAACACTCAAGAACTTCACCAAGGCCAGGGATTTGCCCCAGGGGCTACAGCAGCAGATGCCAAAACACAGCCATAAAATTCTCTAATATAAAAACCTTTTTATACATAAGATCACATTTTTCCAGGTCTCCATATCTCCCAGATCTTTGCTTCTGGAGCACACCAGTAGGATACAGCTCCTGATTTCAACACGAGCAGCTGCCACCTTGCCCGCTGCCAGGGTAATTCCCAGGGAAAGCTCCACCTCGACTGGGACGAGAGGAAACACGTCGGCAGGCTGATGGGCAGGGGAAATTTCTCAGTTCTGCCTGTGTTTTCCGAGCTGGAGGAAATGAGCTAGCTCAGGTGGAGCGGTCGTGACGGGTACGCTGCAGACAATTTATCAAGTGGCCCCGTAGTTGGCTCGGGAGCTGTTACACCCCCCTGACGCGCACGCTGCAACGCAGAAAACACTGCAGGCCCGCGTGTGACCACGCGTATACGTACCCACCCCACAAACACGCACAGAAAATAAGTATTATGGACCCAGGGGAATTTTTGCTTTCAGGCACCCAACCGCATCCCCGCGCCGCACTACTGGTGACAAGCCCAGGACTGCAACCCCGTCAAGGGCGATGGGAGCTAAACCTTGTGCCTAGCTCGTGCTACCCCCAGAGAAAATAACCCACAGACGTCGGACTCAGCGGAGTTTCAGAGGAGCCTTTGCACAAGGGGATTTACCCACGAAATGTCGAGCAAGAACTGCTCCCCTCCCATCCTTTTGTCCTCCCAGCAGGAAAACTCTCCCACTCGCTGCCCACTTATTCACCCTGTTCATTATGGACCAGAGATGCTCACCGAGGCCAGGCAGAGACCAAAGGCACCGGTGGGGACATCCCTGCCCTCTACCCCACCCCCTCAAATACCATCATCTGCTTCGACCGTGCTGGGCTAGAAAACCTGTATTTCCAGAGCCTATGAAGGAGTGCTGGTGGAGATCCTACCATCGTTGTTTGTGTCCATCTGTCTGAAGATCTTGTCTGTTCGCTTCTCAGGAGTGGATTCATCTTCTGGCATTTTCATTACTGACGAAACCATTTTGTAGATTGCCTGAGTATTTAAAAAAAAAAAGAAAAACAGATATAGGAAAAACACAACCCAAGCAATAAAGCATCAGGACTGAGAAACAGAATTTTAAGCCTGTAGCAATAAAGATCAACAGCTGACCCTGGCAGGCAGCTGCGGGACTTTATAAGCCAAAACAAATAGGCATTTCTGACTGCAGCTTTTTTTATTTTTCTTGCCTCTATTCATTCGCACTTCAAAACAAGCTCCCGCACCGCTGGGTCAGTTAACTGAAAGTCAGGGTCCAGATTAATGTACAAGCCAAAATACCAGAGGCCATGGTGTGTAATTCTCTTTTCTGCAACTGGGCTAAGCCATCACCTCTTTGGCTGGCTCGCAACATGCACTCGGTTATGTGTATGCATGTGGGGTGTTGTATGGATTACAGGTGAATATGAATATATGGGGGCTGTTTTTCTTTGTGGAAGGGTAAGGAAATGCATCTTCAGACTTACAAGAATGCGAATAAAGACGAGACTTCTTCAGGACATCCGCAGCCATAGAATCATAGAATCATAGAATGGTTTGGGCTGGAAGGAACCTTAAAGATCATCTGGTTCCAACCCCCCCGCCATGAGCAAAGACACCTTCCACTAGACCAGGTTGCTCAGAGCTCCATCCAACCTGGCCTTGAACACTTCCAGGGAGGGGTCATCCACAGCTTCTCTGGGCAACCTGTTCCAGTGTTTCACCACCCTCATGGCGAAGAATTTCTTCCTAATATCTAATCTAAAGTCCTAGCCCTCCTCCTATCTCATCCCTGCTCAGCCATGATGACCAGCCGCCGGGGCACTGCCTGGATGCCTTCCATGCTTCCCAGTGCCGCTCGCAGCACGCTGGAGACCCATCTCAGCTGCAGAGTGGGTGGCAAGCAGCCCACTGCCGAGGCCGAGCCCCGGCCGGCCCATGGAGTGAGGGCACAGGGGACTCTGCCCCACACACACCCACTCCTCCCACCACCCCCAGTACAGCCTTCGGGAGACCAAGACATGCTACAGCCTTTCACTCATAGATCGCGTTGACTCAGATTTGAAGTTTCGCAGTATTAATTCTGAGATTAATCAGGTCAGTAAAATTTGCATTTAGGGTTTTTCGACCCCATCAACACTGCCCTAAGGAATCCCCAGGGAGAGCTGCAAGATCTCAGCCACGGGCCGGTTGCGCAGCACCCTGTTCATCTCTCGGGCTCTCTCCTCATGTGCACCTCATGGGTCCCATCACGGCCCTACCGTCCTCTCAGGGACCACCCTGGGGCAGGAGGGACCCAGCTCGGCACACCCCTCATCTCCTGCTGTCTCGGGGCACAGAGGTACAGCAACATGAATAAAATACAAATCAGAGACAACGCCTCACCTGCACTATTTCCAGCATTTCCCCGCGGCTGATGTACCCGTTGCCGTCCAGGTCATACATACTAAATGCCCACTTCAGCTTCTGTTCCAGCTTGCCCCGAGAGGTGACGCTCAGGGCGATGATGAATTCCCTAAAGTCAATCGTCCCGTCACCGTTGGTGTCGAAGGTGCGGAAGACATGCTCCGCAAACTTCGACGCGTCGCCATAGGGGAAAAAATTTGCGTATATTTTTTTGAACTCTTCCACAGTCAAATGGCCCGTTGGGCAATCTTTTAGGAAGCCCTTGTACCACTCCTGCAGCTCGTGGTCTGTGAACTCGGTGTTCTCGCGCAGGTCCTGGAGCACCTCGGGGCGCAGCTTGCTGTTCTGCTTCCCCATCCTCTCCTGGATCCGGGTTCAGCGGCTGCAAAGAGAGAGAGCATCTGCCTGAGCTCCGGCCCCACTCGGTGGAGAGGGGCTGGGGGCAGGCAGAGCCCTGTGGGAAACGCAGACACTGCACAGGGCAGGGGGGCGAGAGGAGAAACAGGATGCTATAAATCACCAGGAAAATATCTCATTTCATCTGGCCTCTTTTCATATCCTCTAGGCTCTTCTCAGTTACTCATATGCCACAGAAGGACAAGCAAAGGCAGTTTGGAAGGGACTGTTTCAGAAATATTAACCCTTATTACTAATCCTTACTATCTGGGAAATAATAATCCTCATTATTCTATTTCTCTGCTACAATCCCACTCCTCTACGACACGGCTTGTGATGCCCAGGTCTGGATCCCAACTCTTGACCCACCCCCAAGAGGCTGATCTGCTGCGACGACTGAGCGGAAAGGGACAGCAGCGGCAATGAAAAGTAAAATCCATCTATGGAAAAGGGACAGGAAGGGCAGGTGGCTCTGTGCCAGCCGCGTGAGCATTGTCCAGATGCTCTTTGAAAGCCCTTGGCTTATGGAGCATCTCCTCCCTCCTGTCGTGACAGCGGCACTGGCACAAGGGACTTCATCCTTCCCAGCAGACCGCGACCCTCTGCCTCCCTGGACAAGCAGAGAAAAGGGCTTTTCAAAGCAAAATGATTGGCAAAGCAACCTCATCCATGTTTACTGGGTTTTATACTTTTATATAAGCTTATTCAGTGAGTTCAATATTCCCCAATGTAGGCAAAAGGGCACTTCAACCTCAGGATTTTCAGGAGGGTTGGACTAGATGACCCACAGAGGTCCCTTCCAACCCCAACCATTCTGTGATTCTGTGATTTTACCAGGATTTCAGGTGGGGGCTGGGTTTGCCCCCTCCTTTGACAGTGCCCGTGACACCCCGGTGACTGCGCAGGTGAGACCGCCCAGTGACAGGAAAGTTCCTTCAACAAAACAAAAGACTGTCCGTCCGCACTTAGGAAGCAGCAGGAAAAAAAGACATCATGATGTATTTTTTGGCTTTCCTCCCTTTCAGCCCTCCATGGCTTCCCAGCAATACCAAACCCAGCTGCCAAGCAAGAAGTTGAGCTGCATCTCCTCCCCCAGACTCAAGAGGTTTATTCACAAGCTTTGCCCAGAGTCACATCCAAACCCCTGTCACCAGTCCAGCACAAAGGACACTTCTCTGCCGGCCGTGCCCCTGTCAGGCTCGCTCACAGCCGGTGCAGAAGGCTGGTCAGCAACAGCCCAACACCGCGCAGCTACTGCGGAAACTGCACGAGCTGAGCAGCGAAGCGTGCACAGACCAGGAAAAATATAACAGGGGCTAAGCACTTCCCAGAGAGTAAAAATCCCAGGCATGCATAAGAACCTAAAAAAAAAAAAAAAAAAGTTAAAGGTCAGCAAAAAATAAGTTGCTCTACAGCAGAGAGATTTTCAACAGCTGAATTTAAGCTCTTTTTATTTGTATTCCACTTTGTCTCCGCGTCGCCTCAGCAATGTGAAAAATCCACACCCTGCTCTGTGGCTTAATGCTCAGAGACAAAAACCAGCCAGCTGCTCATTAGTTCAATGCATCGGGCCTCACAGAAAGCTGTGTTATCATTAGCACTTCTGTTCTCTAGAAATGCCGCCAGTGTTTCAGCTCCAAAGCTTTATTTTTGTCCATTCTATTGCAGAGTTTTCTCTGGGACCCTGATACACCCCTGCTTGCTCCCAGCACGCAGAGATGCTGCAGCTCGCGGTCCCTGCCAGCATCACCCCTAGGAGAGCACGGTGCTGCCCTCCAGTTAAACCACTAACTCCCCACTGCTCCTGCTGTCTGTGCATCTTTGAATCTCCTCTGCTCCAGACATACATCTTCGCAGTGCCGAGGGCAGAAAACACAATATTCTACTCCGCTGCAGTCAATCTGCAGAAAACAGCGGCTTGGAGCAAATAACAGATCGACCGTGGTCCTTTTTTTAAGAGTAGAAATCGTAACACTCTGTTTCTGTCCCTGGGCGAGGAGGTGCCTTCAGGTTCCATCCTTCAGCGAACCCCTTCACCTGACGATGGCTGGGTGCTTTGTCAGAGCGGCCGTCCCGGCCCAGGAGCAGTCCCTGCCTCACCAGCTGCTGTCTCAGACTTCCCTGGGAGAGGGGCAGGAGGAGCAGCAGAGCCCGCTCAATGCAGGAGCTGGGCTTTAAGCAGAAATGACCTCAGCTTTAATCATGCCCAGGGTTAAGGGACTGTAAAACTTCCAACTAGCAGTTAAAAGAGGCTTGAAAAGGTTTAATGTAATTTCTTCTTGTTCCTATAATACCTTTATTATTCCTGCTCCCTTAAAGAAAGAGGCCCCGAGACAACAGAGAGGTAAGACGTTGACTCCTCTTATTAGATATCACTACTTCTACTAGCTGTAAGATATATCCCGTTATTTGGACGGATGCTCATTTAATATCAGCTTCAAACGCTTTATATTGAAGTAGCTTTTGCATTCAACAAATACAGGTTATTTCAACCCTTCCTCCTCTTTTACATTGTTTTATATTAGAAAAGTAATGTGCAGTGCTCTGAACACAACCCCTTTTTTGCACATGAGCTTTCCGAAAGGCTTCATAATGTGTTCAACCCAAATGTAACCCTGCAGTTGTTGTAACCAATTTGTTATGAACAATTAAATAATGAACATTAGCATCAATTTATTAAAGCCCATCTAAAAGAACCAGCTTCAATGTGAATTGTGTTGCAGGTAGCTCCTCCAAAATGAAATGCCTAAATACCTCATTAATCACGACAGCAAGCCGTGCTGCTGGTATCCAACTGACATTTCATTCAATTGCTAAAAAAGGCTTTCATCAAATCACTTTCCAGAGGCTCAGCGGCTGATTTAGCCACAAGACCACTCAGAGGATGGCTGCTAATGGAAATCCCAGGGAGCGGGTCCAGGATGCTCAGGTCACTCCTGTGATTAGGGCTGTGGGGTGTTTTTTTGATGAGCCTGTACCAGCCAAAGCACTCGCTGCAGTGGGTTTATAAGGCAAGGGAGGAGAGACCTCCTCGCTCCCAGCATTGCCCCAGGCAGTCAGCAGAGACCTAACTCCGGCACAGCCTGCCTGTCCCTCATTTCCCACCGCGCCAGGGTGAAACCCAGGGAAGCGATGCCCCACACATGGCAGTAAGGTCTGTCCCTGCTTAGCCTGATGAGCAAAGAGCCCTCCAAGCATCCAGCGCGGTCATGGCAGTAACACAAATAATCACAGGAATATCCTTGAGGTGATCAGACAAGGAAAAGCTTGGAAGCATAACTGCGGACCCGCAGACTTCACAAGTATATCATTGCTCACGAAAGCGATGCTCAGTCACGCAAGGCTCAAAGACGGGAGAAATGCAGATGCATTTTTGTTCCAGTTTCACACCAAAATTTTTATTAAAATCATGCAGCGCTGCTGCCTGCCTGCAATAAGCTACACCCAACCAGGTTAGAAACCAAGATACCAGAGAACTCCTACCTGAATATACCTTCTGTCCTTCCGGGCTCACCAAAAATCAGCAATAATGTCATAGCAAAAGCCTAGCAATGAGAAAAAAGCCCTTTTACCGAGGCCAAGACGCACAGCAGTTACGGAGCACTTGGTGAGTAACCACAGCTAACTCTGAAACAGCTAAAGTAGCAATTCTGTGCTGTTACCAATAGATGGATGGGTTGTCAGCATCCACGCACTGAGGTATTGGAAATACTTGTAACAAAGCGCCGTGCATCCTGCGTCTGCACGAACTCTCCGTCAACCACCAGTTACCGTGGGAAGGAGCGTCCTCTGAGCACACAACCCAGAAAGCCAGAGCTCAGCTGTTGTGGGTTTGTGTGGCAAGGTTTTGGTAGCGGAGGGCTACAGGGGTGGCTTTTGTGAGAAGCTGCCAGAAGCTTCCCCCATATTTGATAAAGCCAGTGCCAGCCGGCTCTAAGACGGACCCACCGCTGGCCAAGGCCGAGCCCATCAGTGACGGTGGTAGCGCCTCTGTGATAACAGATTTAAGACGTGGAAGAAAAAAAAACCTGCGGTGAGATGGCAGTTAGAGAGAGGAGTGAGATGGAGTGAGAAAAACAACTCTGCAGACACCAATGTCAGTGAAGAAGGAGGACGAGGAGGTGCTCGAGATACCAGAGCAGAGAGCCTTCCCTTGCAGCTCGTGATGAAGACCATGGTGAGGCAGGCTGTGCCCCTGCAGCCCATGGAGGTCCATGGTGGAGCAGATCTCCACCTGTAGCCCGTGGAAGGGAGCCTACGCTGGAGCAGGTGGATGCCTGAAGGAGGCTGTGACCCCGTGGGGAGCCCGCACTGGGGCAGGCTCCTGCCAGGACCTGCAGACCCGTGGAGAGAGAAGCCCACGCCGGAGCAGGTCTGCTGGCAGGGCTTTGACCCTTTGGGGACCCACGCTGGAGCAGCCTGTTCCTGAAGGACTGCACCCCGCGGGAGGGACACACGCTGGGGCAGTTCGTGAAGAGCTGCAGCCCGTGGGAAGGACTCACATTGGAGAAGTTTGTGGAGAACTGTCTCCTGTGAGAGGGACCTCACGCTGGAGCAGGGGCAGAGTGTGAGGAGTCCTCCCCCGAGGGACAAGGAGCAGCAGAGACAACATGTGATGAACTGACCGTTACCCCCATTCCCCATCCCCCTGCACCGCTCGGGGGGAGGATGGAGAGAAACGGGAGTGAAGTTGAGCCCAGGAAGAAGGGAGGGGGGGGGGGAAGGTGTTTTATAAATTAAACTTTCCTTTTCTCCTCAAGTTCAGTCTGTTTTGTCCATGACGGTAATTGGTGAGTGATCTCTCCCTGTCCTTATCTCGACCCTTGAGCCTTTCATCATATTTTCTCTCCCCTGTCCAGCTGAGGAGGGGGAGTGATAGAGCAGTTTTGGTGGGCATCTGGCATTTACCCAGGCCAAACGAGAACACCAACCCAGCTTTTTCACTGCAAACCTTCTGAAGGCAAAACCCCCTTGAACTGAACTCCTGAGGGGGTCCTCTTAGTGCATCAGTTATGGCTGCAAGAGGAAGGACTCCTTAGAGCTGCACTCGCTTGTGCAAACCCCCTTGGATACTGACTTAATGTTAATAAAAAGAGGAAAATTGATGAAATGCCTGTCTGTAGGACAGAGGGGCTCTCCAGCAGAGAAAGACAGTGCGCAGAGGAAAGGAATAAATACTCTTTATATCATCAGAGCTATCTGCTTTGCAGGGGGAAATCTGTCACCATTTCTCTTGCAGCGCTCACTTATAAAACAGAACAAGCATGTCCGCAATCCATTACGGTCCTGAAGCTGTAGCACAGTGCCTCTGGGACTGCAGGAGCCCAAAGCAAATGAACAGCATCAGCCAGGCAGCAAACACTGCTCTAAGTTGGGCTGACATGCAAGAACCATTCCCACAGGGGTGGAAGATTTTTTTTTTTAATTAAAACACCTAAAGCATCAGATCCATCACTGCCTTGGGGTGCAGAAGGAGAGACAAAAGGATTTAGGCCACAGGGACCCTGTGAGCATCATGTTAAGAAAGGCTTTGCTTGGAAACGCTGTTTCACTGCGATGATAGTCAAACACTGGCATAGGTTGCCCAGAGAAACTATGAAGTCTCCATCCTTGGAAATACTGAAAATCCAACCGGACACAGTCCTGGGATATCTGCTCTAGCTGACCCTGCCTGAGCAGGGAGGACAGACCGGATGATTTCAAGCAGCCCCTGCCAACCTCAACCATTCTATGAAATGGCCTCAAACATCCTTTTTCCTAGAGCCAGGTGAAGACGAGAGCCATGAGGAGGTCTTGCTCCCCCAGGGCAATTCAGCAACTGTAGTGCCTTGTTCTGAGGCTGCATTTTTTAAAGATTGATCCTTGTATTAAAGAGAAAACCTCACAAAAAAAACACAGGCAGACCAAATAAAAGCCTCAGTCACTGAAGATCTGTGCTGCCACACTTCAGGAACACACCCTTGGGAAAAAGTGTTTTGGGCTCCGGTAGCACCAGTGCTCACCAACTCAGCTGATGCAGAGATGTATTTAAGCAGACTCCAGCTCTTGTGGGCCAAGCTGCAAGAGGGAGACGGGTTCTCAGGCACTCCAGCTAGCAACAAATACCTAGCAGTAAGAAAAGATCAGTAGCAAATAGGGATTGTAATGACATCCTCTGGACTGTGCTTTGCTCAGGGCCGGTCAGCGGGTCTGACTGAACTGTGAGGGGAAATGTGCAATTACACGGGCCTGGGACAGATAATGAGCTCTGGAGTAAAGAGCAGATTTCGTTACATTGTTTTAATGCCAGTATCCTAAGCAACGAGCATTGCAATAGGAAAGGCACAGGATATACAAATACGTTGCTATAGACATCTGGTCCTGCCTGGTAAAGCCGTGTGAACTTCTTTCCTGCCCCGCGGCGAAAGCAGCGCCGACACTCACTCGCGTACCAGCTACCGCAGCACCCGCTCCGCCTTGCCGGGCTGCAGACTCACGGCCAAAGCTGACGCCGCCTTTTGATAAAGTTTGAAGTGCAAGAAGAAATACCTTCGCCTCTTGAAAAGTTAATAATAGGGGCAGCAAGACGAAAGAGAACCCTCAGTCAGTGAGGCTGCGAAAAATTCAAGCCCGGCAGGAAGGCTGCGGGGTTCGAGACGCGCAAGGCTGCTGTCAGGAGAGCTGAAGCTCCTTCCTCCGCTGCCTTCGGGGGAGCAGAGAGAGAAACGAAACCTGACAAGCAAAGAACAAACTGTGCAAAATACATAAAGGGGCTTTTCAACTTTTTCACTTTCAATGCCTAATCATGCTTTTACTTAAATACGTAACATTGCTTACTTGCCACTTATTTGCAAGTTTAATCCTTTTCAGAAGCTTCTTAAAAAAAAGTGGGCAAAGGGGAAGGATCGCCACCTCTATCACCCACATTTTCAGTTTCAGAAAACGCAGCAACAACTCGGGTATGTACATGAATCCCCTTTCACAAGGCGCCGTGAATTGGTAATGGACCTCGAGCCACTGCGTTTTGTAAGTTTATCCACACACATCTACTCAGGGACTGCATGGTCTTGAAAAACCAATCCCATGTCTGGAATGAAAACCCACCATAGATAACCACCTACCCCTAGCTCGCCAAAGAAAGATGTAATCACTGAGGCTCCAAGCCTGCAAATAGCTATGTGAGAGGAATATTTCCAGGCTGGCACATTAATTTCACGGAGTCAGCTGCAAGGGCTGAAACCTAACAAATTCACTTATAGATCTCTGGATTGCTCCTGTCTGTTGAAGTCACTTTACTTGGGATTATATCGCTGATTTGCAGGGAAAAACCAGCTACTCTCTGACACCGAGCATCAACTCACTAACCCGAGAACCATTTTACATTCACACCATCGGTCTGCGGTGCAGAGCGTTTGCAGACAACAGCGGCAGCATCTTCCCAGCCGCTGCAGGCACTGCGAGGAGCCGGGGCACGCCGGTACCCGCTGCGCCCGCCGACACTGACCCCCACCGCCAGGAGGTGAGGGTTTGCCAGCGAGGACACGGTTAGAAACTCACTGAAAAGAAACAAAAGAACCACAAAATGCCCCCCAAACATTCACAAATTGTGGCTAATGAGGAAAAACCCAGACCTGCGTTGGGACCTGAAAAGTGGCAGTTCCTTGGGGAGCTCTCTGTAATCTTCTCCAGCTCAGGGAGGAGAGCTCATTACTGCAAAGGGCAAATATTCCCAACGCAGTAAGAAAAGCACAGAAATATTCTGAGTATATTAGGAAATTGGGTTAATTTGGGTGGGAGCAGATTGGGCAGCAATGCAGCTTGTGATTGCAGACAGGAAAAGAAAATCATGAGTGGATTTTCCTCGTCTCCTCCCTTTGTCCTTTCCTTTTTTTTTTCTGAACAAAACCAAGGGAGAAGCAGCCAGCCTTATTTTGTCCTCAGACACTATGCAAAGTTGGCAAGGCTTAAGAAAAAAATTATAGTTTGTTTACACAATACTACAGAGCAAGGAAAGCATGCCAGCACAATGTCCTAGCATACAAAGTCTTTTTCGGGGAAGGCTGCGTTGAAAAACCCAGATCGTGTTCATTGAAGATACCATTGTGATATCTAATTATAAATAAAGCTCTGTAAGTGCAGGCCTGTGGGACAGGGAAAAGTG